>NW_017100212.1:0-1284 GCF_001263275.1 Habropoda laboriosa | reverse complement strand
GTGGATAGTTTATAGTGGTCCGCACAGCGTAGGCTAGCTGCCGGACCCGAGGGTAGTAATTCTGTGGCGTGATTAAAATTTGATGGCGTTAACGGTTATTATACGGTTACCATATATTTTTCTTTTTGCTGCTCTGTAATTGCACGTTTTTGATGGCCTCGAATCGACTTAATTACGTAGATGCACGTCGAGCTTTGGCGAACGCGTCGAATTCGTTTGGAATAGCTCGTGGTGTAATCTGTGCTCGGTAATCGGATACCGTCGTGGTGGTAGTAGTTTATGGTTGTCGCCACTGTTTCCGTACCAATAAAAACGGTGATTTTATTTCTTATTGGAACATTTTTCGATCTCATTTTCGATGCATTGAATTGTTTTAATTAGACGAGTACACACGGATAACCGTTCGATCGAAATTAACCACAGCTGGCGCGCTTTCCTAGATGCAGAATCAGAACGACGCGTTTCCTATTGTCTATGTTTCCGTGTTTGGAGAACGTGTCTGTGGTTTAAACAGGCGGGCGTTTAGTAAATAGGAGGAACGGCTCTTGTCCAATTTACTTAATTAGTAGCTCAGATTTAATGTTGCATTACCAAATAATGTTGTAAAATCAACTATCGATTCAGCAAATGTTTGCAAAAACGACGTAGAAAAAGTGAAGCACTGTTTAACAGGATAAGATTCGGTTTTTTTGTTCGGCATTGAATGCAAAGTATCTATAGGTATAGATGTTGCGTGTTCTCGACAGACAAAGAACGTTCTTCGATCTATTCATGCACCTTCTATGAATTTCAGATAAAAATTTAATAGACGGAACACTTATCTAAATTCTTGGAGGTAGATGGACTTCCGTTCTCCTGGGATGCCCCATGACTCTTCAGCAATAATGACCCTCGATGTAATGTAACTGAATACACTCCGCCGGATATAATTCATTCCTGTCCGAAGGCTCGAGTTATTTACGACTAATTCTACTGATCACAACGTTTCCCTAATATTATATGTAAAAATATCGATATCCTATGTAAACCCTAATAACTATTTTCAATTCTCAATCAACGAGTCAATGATCCATGTCAAACCGACAGACTTCTACGAACGCCATAATTATTCTGCAATCACGTCGAAGATATAAGGGTGCCACCTAGAATCGTTTTTGGTTAGAAACAGATATGTATGTACGAGAAGTATGCAGTACTTACCGACAGTCGGCCTATATCTTTCCCCCTCGATCGTTGCGTTCGTTGCATGGTATTTGAAACTTTTTGTTGGTAAACAAACAACTG
>NW_017100211.1:0-767 GCF_001263275.1 Habropoda laboriosa | reverse complement strand
GCACAACATCGTTTTCGGTAGAAAAAGAGGCAAGATTTCGTTGGTCACATTTAGCTTTAGAAAATATTTTTAACGTCGAAATATATAGTTATCTGTATTTTCGCCCACCATCGTAATTCGAAAATTAGACGCCGATGTCCAGAATGCATACCAGAATCGAAAACCAATTAGAGGACGCGAATCGTCCCAGTATGATATGCGAAGGTCCCGAAGGACTACTATAACCATGTGCGACGTAATATGTGTATATTCGCATCGTTTTATAGTAAGGCCGGAACCGTTTGAACTTTGAACAACAAAGCAAACCTTTGTATTCTGTATCAAAAAATGGTGAGATTTCGTTGGCAACGTTTAGATTTAGAAACTATTTTTAACGTCGAAATATATAGTTATCTGTATTTTCGTACATCGTAGTTCGAAAATTCGACGCCACGTCCAGAATGCATAGCGGAATAAAACACCATTAGAGTACGAATAACGCCGCAGTATGTTATGTTAGTGTCGCGAAGAACTACTATTGCCTAGCCGACGTTATAGGTGTATAATCGCTTCGTTTAACAGTAACACGGCAACCGTGTGAGATATAGAAGAACCAAGCACACCTTTACATTCGGGATCAGAAAATTGTAAGATTTCGTTGTATACAATTAGCTGAATGAATTATATTTAAAGTCGAAATATTTAATTTTCTGTATTTTCCCCCACATCGTATTTCGAAAATTCGGCGCCGCTGTTCAGAATGCATAGCAGAAATGTTCTCCATTTAG
>NW_017100210.1:0-307 GCF_001263275.1 Habropoda laboriosa | reverse complement strand
AAAGAGTAAACAGTCGTTTGCAGTACTGCAAAACGTGGTTTGACGCGAGAAAACATCAGTATTAGAATTTATATTCGTTAGAACACGTTTAATGTGGCGAAGCACGCAAAGTAAAGAGAAAACAGTCATTTTGCAGTACTGCAAAACGTGATTTGTGGCCGGAAAACAGCAGTATTTCAGTTTATATTCGTTAAAACACGTTTTACGTGGCGGAATATGCAAAATAAAGAGGAGACAGTCATACTGCAGTAGTGCAATACGTCTTTGTAGCGAGAAAACTGCAGTATTAGAGTTTATATTCGTTAAA
>NW_017100209.1:1783043-1784116 GCF_001263275.1 Habropoda laboriosa | reverse complement strand
CTCTTCTCTCGTTCTCTCTGAGTCTCGGTCGGAGGGAGTACAGAAAGCTCGGAGAGGCAACCGCCTGCCGTTGGCTATTCGTCCGAATTTACCGCACACGCGCATAGACGTTGCCGATCGAAGGTTACATGAGGATTTCCGGTTTCGTGGATGTTGCACAACGAGAGGAACGTGTTCGATCGGTCAGTTTGTCCGTGAAGTAGAGCGTTCGCGATTTTAGATCGGTTCGCTCTGTTTACGTTGTTGCGCTCCGACTATCGGATTTGGGCCCCGCGAGAAACTCGACCGATTCACGCTGGGCGATCAACGTGTTAATGTGTCTTGTCGGTTGGTAATTTCTCTGTAACCGAGTGCTTTGAACGAGGATAGAAT
This sequence comes from Habropoda laboriosa, assembly GCF_001263275.1. NCBI lineage: Eukaryota > Metazoa > Arthropoda > Insecta > Hymenoptera > Apidae > Habropoda > Habropoda laboriosa. The sequence goes on along the minus strand of NW_017100209.1, from coordinate 1,783,744 downwards.
TATTGTGCGAATATGTGTGTGGATTCTGTGATGGAATGTTATTTAAAGAATGAGTGTCGCGCAAGAGGAAATGTTGCGAAACGATGCTGGTATATTGTAACACTTTGTAAAATACATTTTCTGCAGTGAATTCGCAATAAACGATCGATTTTCTCATAAATAACTGTATACCTTCGTATTTCCTGATATTGAAATACGTTCCTTAACTCCTGCGGTGGTCTGAAACCCTCCATTTTTAATTTAAACGAAAGTTTCAATCGTTACTTAACGAGAAACGTTAATTATTCTTCGACGTATGTACTTGCAAGTGAAACAGAAACTTTAATAAATTGATAATATTGACGAATTGACAGGTGGAAGCTTCGAACTTTGGACTTGGAGAATTTTGGCGTGTCTAAGAAGTGATTGACTTGCACTACTGGCTAACTCCGGAAAATTTCGAGCGCCTGAGAAATGGCTGGCTTGTACTACTGGCTTGAACAAATTTCTATGGTCGACCCGCAGGATGGTTGAAAATCGGACGAAAATCAGGGAGGTCAACCATAAGTCAGACGTCGACACTGGTTTTCGGAGATATGGTTGACTTGACTGCTCACAAATTTCGATGTCTGACTTATGGTCGACTCGCTGAAAATTCAGAACATTTTTCAACTATCCTGCGAGTCAACCATAAGTCAGACATCGAAATTTGTTCGAGCCAA
>NW_017100209.1:1776204-1779600 GCF_001263275.1 Habropoda laboriosa | reverse complement strand
GGGAGAGCGTCCGGTTAACGAAGCGGAGTCCGGCTCCCGCGGCGATGCGTTTTCCGCCCGGCCAGAAGTAAATTGAAATTGGACGCAGTGACGCGAATTATTATAATCCAGGAGCCCGCCGCACGAAAGCCCGCGAGCCTTTTTCCCGGACGTTCCGCCGCTGCTTGCGTATCACTCTCTTCTCTCGTTCTCTCTGAGTCTCGGTCGGAGGGAGTACAGAAAGCTCGGAGAGGCAACCGTTTCCATCCGCCTGCCGTTGGCTATTCGTCCGAATTTACCGCACACGCGCACAGACGTTGCCGATCGAAGGTTACATGGGGATTTCCGGTTTCGTGGATGTTGCACAACGAGAGGAACGTATTCGATCGGTCAGTTTGTCCGTGAAGTAGAGCGTTCGCGATTTTAGATCGGTTCGCTCTGTTTACGTTGTTGCGCTCCGACTATCGGATTTGGGCCCCGCGAGAAACTCGACCGATTCACGCTGGGCGATCAACGTGTTAATGTGTCTTGTCGGTTGGTAATTTCTCTGTAACCGAGTGCTTTGAACGAGGATAGAATTATTGTGCGAATATGTGTGTGGATTCTGTGATGGAATGTTATTTAAAGAATGAGTGTCGCGCAAGAGGAAATGTTGCGAAACGATGCTGGTATATTGTAACACTTTGTAAAATACATTTTCTGCAGTGAATTCGCAATAAACGATCGATTTTCTCATAAATAACTGTATACCTTCGTATTTCCTGATATTGAAATACGTTCCTTAACTCCTGCGGTGGTCTGAAACCCTCCATTTTTAATTTAAACGAAAGTTTCAATCGTTACTTAACGAGAAACGTTAATTATTCTTCGACGTATGTACTTGCAAGTGAAACAGAAACTTTAATAAATTGATAATATTGACGAATTGACAGGTGGAAGCTTCGAACTTTGGACTTGGAGAATTTTGGCGTGTCTAAGAAGTGATTGACTTGCACTACTGGCTAACTCCGGAAAATTTCGAGCGCCTGAGAAATGGCTGGCTTGTACTACTGGCTTGAACAAATTTCTATGGTCGACCCGCAGGATGGTTGAAAATCGGACGAAAATCAGGGAGGTCAACCATAAGTCAGACGTCGACACTGGTTTTCGGAGATATGGTTGACTTGACTGCTCACAAATTTCGATGTCTGACTTATGGTCGACTCGCTGAAAATTCAGAACATTTTTCAACTATCCTGCGAGTCAACCATAAGTCAGACATCGAAATTTGTTCGAGCCAATACTGCAAGTCAGCCATATCACGGGCGCTCGAAATTTTTTCCACGAGTTAGCCAGTAGCGCAGGTCAACAATTACCTCAGACATTCGAAATTTGTCTGTGTCTCTAAGCTATTTCCACGCAAATCTCTAAGTTCTTCGCTCGAATTTCGCGATTTCTACGCGTTCCTAACTCTATCCGGACTTGGTTTACTTAATTTTTTCACGGAATCTTCTTTAAATAATGACCGTTTCGTAAAAGGAAGTGGATTTGGTGTGCAAGGGATAAATAAATAAACTGTAAAATGATGTATAACAACACTGGTATATCGTAACCTTTTGTAAAATACATTTTCTACACTTATCGTACAATAAATATAATTCATTTTGGTAAATAATTGCATTTCTTCACTTTTCCAGATGTTCAAGTCCTTTCCTTAATTCCAGTGGCAAGCCTGAAAGTTTCATCTGTAATTCATGCAAGGAGAACGTTAATTTTCCAATGTTAAGTAAAAGTTGTAAACGAATTCAAATTAATCTACTGCGTGCAACTGTTAATTTCAATGTGAAATCAATAAATTACGCTGTTTCATTAAGTTAAATCATTCGACGAATTCATTTAACACTCTCGACCATTGTAAACTACCATCCAATTTGTATGTTTAACGAGAAAACACTAATTATTCTTTAAATAAAGTACTTTGGAAATAAGACAGAAATTGTATTTTATTACTATCTTCATTATTAGTAACGTTAAAGCAATTAAAAGTTTATTATAAGTATCAATTAAATGTATATGCAATAGCGGTAAACAAGGATAGTACCAGAGTAATGAGTTAGACAAGGAAAGAAATACTGGTAGACAAGGATAGCACTAGTGTAATGTGTTAGACAAGGTAAGATATACGGATAAACAAGGATAGCACTAGAGAAACGCGTTAGACAAGGAAAGATATACGAGTAGACAAGGATAGCACTCGTGTAATGTGTTAGACAAGGAAAGATATAGTGTTAGACAAGGACAGAAAAATTGGCGGGAAAGACTAACGCCATCTAGCGTCCGGTGACGAGAACTACGATTTCTTAATAGGATAACAGAATATAAACAGAGGTATTAGACAAGGATAGCACTAGTGTGCGACAAGGATAGAGAGAAAACGCTTCCTATTGGCCAGCGGGCCGCCGAGCTCCGCGTATCGGGCCCCAGATTAAGTCGATCGATGAAAAATCATTAATAACTCAATAATTAGGATGATTTTGTGAACTTTTAGGACTGAAGAATGAAGCATGGACCTTCAGCAACTTTCACGTATAGTTTTTAATGCTCTAAACCATTCCAATAATTAGTTATTAACAATTTTAGTACGTGATGTCGGGAACGATACCGCATACCGTCAAGCATCTTCACGGTTTTTCAATAATTTCACAGCTTTCTCCTAAATTCTCGTGTAAGTAACTATATGTATCTGAAAGGTAACTCCTTTGGCTAAATTCTCATATAAGTTTTATTAACATATTCGGTTTAGTTTAGAAGTAATTAAATATTTTATGGGAGCGTCCCTTGTTCATCGTACTGGAGTATACCCAACTGTTGTAAACAATTGGTAATATCTAATAAGCCACACCACTGATGCTTACCAAACTAATTGAAGAATATAGATAAAAGTCCGTTCTACATTCTGCATGCCTTAAAGTGTATAATTAGTCACTCATTTCTATTGAAATAACGAAAATATGTTACCATTGAATGCGACTTGTATAATCGAGTGTAACATGTTCACGGTTTTTCAATAATTTCGTAGTTTTCCACTAAATTCGCGTGCAACTAGCTATACGCATCTGAAAGGCAACTCCTTTGGCTAAATTCTCGTCTAATTTTTATTAACATATTCGCTTTAGTTTAGGAGTTATTAAATATTTGATGGGAGCGTCCCTTGTTCATCGTACTCGAGTATACCCAACTGTTGTAAACAATTGGTAATATCTAATAAACCACACCACTGATGGCTACCAAACTAATTGAAGAATATAGATAAAAGTCCGTTCTACATTCTGCATGCCTTAAAGTGTATAATTAGTCACTCATTTCTATTGAAATAACGAAAATATGTTACTACTGAATGCGACTTATATAATCGAGTGTAACACCTTCACGGTTTTT
>NW_017100209.1:1744067-1776193 GCF_001263275.1 Habropoda laboriosa | reverse complement strand
TTTAATAACTCCTAAACTAAAGCGAATATGTTAATAAAAATTAGACGAGAATTTAGCCAAAGGAGTTGCCTTTCAGATGCGTATAGCTAGTTGCACGCGAATTTAGTGGAAAACTACGAAATTATTGAAAAACCGTGAACATGTTACACTCGATTATACAAGTCGCATTCAATGGTAACATATTTTCGTTATTTCAATAGAAATGAGTGGCTAATAATAGTAACATATTTTCGTTATTTCAATAGAAATGCGTGACTAATTATGCACTTTAAGGCATGCAGAAGGTAGAACGGACTTTTATCTATATTCTGCAATTAGTTTGGTAGCCATAAGTGGTGTGGTTTATTAGATATTACCAATTGTTTACAGCAGTTGGGTATACTCGAGTACGATGAATAGGTGACGCTCCCATATAATCTTTAATAACTCCTAAACTAAAGCGAATATATTAATAAAAATTAGACGAGAATTTAGCCAAAGGAGTTGCCTTTCAGATGCGTATAGCTAGTTGCACGCGAATTTAGTGGAAAACTACGAAATTATTGAAAAACCGTGAACGTGTTACACTCGATTATACAAGTCGCATTCAATAGTAACATATTTTCGTTATTTCAATAGAAATGCGTGACTAATTATGCACTTTAAGGCATGCAGAAGGTAGAACGGACTTTTATCTATATTCTGCAATTAGTTTGGTAGCCATAAGTGGTGTGGTTTATTAGATATTACCAATTGTTTGCAGCAGTTGGGTATACTCGAGTACGATGAATAGGTGACGCTCCCATATAATCTTTAATAACTCCTAAACTAAAGCGAATATATTAATAAAAATTAGACGAGAATTTAGCCAAAGGAGTTGCCTTTCAGATGCGTATAGCTAGTTGCACGCGAATTTAGTGGAAAACTACGAAATTATTGAAAAACCGTGAACGTGTTACACTCGATTATACAAGTCGCATTCAATAGTAACATATTTTCGTTATTTCAATAGAAATGCGTGACTAATTATGCACTTTAAGGCATGCAGAAGGTAGAACGGACTTTTATCTATATTCTGCAATTAGTTTGGTAGCCATAAGTGGTGTGGTTTATTAGATATTACCAATTGTTTGCAGCAGTTGGGTATACTCGAGTACGATGAATAGGTGACGCTCCCATATAATCTTTAATAACTCCTAAACTAAAGCGAATATATTAATAAAAATTAGACGAGAATTTAGCCAAAGGAGTTGCCTTTCAGATGCGTATAGCTAGTTGCACGCGAATTTAGTGGAAAACTACGAAATTATTGAAAAACCGTGAACGTGTTACACTCGATTATACAAGTCGCATTCAATAGTAACATATTTTCGTTATTTCAATAGAAATGCGTGACTAATTATGCACTTTAAGGCATGCAGAAGGTAGAACGGACTTTTATCTATATTCTGCAATTAGTTTGGTAGCCATAAGTGGTGTGGTTTATTAGATATTACCAATTGTTTGCAGCAGTTGGGTATACTCGAGTACGATGAATAGGTGACGCTCCCATATAATCTTTAATAACTCCTAAACTAAAGCGAATATATTAATAAAAATTAGACGAGAATTTAGCCAAAGGAGTTGCCTTTCAGATGCGTATAGCTAGTTGCACGCGAATTTAGTGGAAAACTACGAAATTATTGAAAAACCGTGAACGTGTTACACTCGATTATACAAGTCGCATTCAATAGTAACATATTTTCGTTATTTCAATAGAAATGCGTGACTAATTATGCACTTTAAGGCATGCAGAAGGTAGAACGGACTTTTATCTATATTCTGCAATTAGTTTGGTAGCCATAAGTGGTGTGGTTTATTAGATATTACCAATTGTTTGCAGCAGTTGGGTATACTCGAGTACGATGAATAGGTGACGCTCCCATATAATCTTTAATAACTCCTAAACTAAAGCGAATATATTAATAAAAATTAGACGAGAATTTAGCCAAAGGAGTTGCCTTTCAGATGCGTATAGCTAGTTGCACGCGAATTTAGTGGAAAACTACGAAATTATTGAAAAACCGTGAACGTGTTACACTCGATTATACAAGTCGCATTCAATAGTAACATATTTTCGTTATTTCAATAGAAATGCGTGACTAATTATGCACTTTAAGGCATGCAGAAGGTAGAACGGACTTTTATCTATATTCTGCAATTAGTTTGGTAGCCATAAGTGGTGTGGTTTATTAGATATTACCAATTGTTTGCAGCAGTTGGGTATACTCGAGTACGATGAATAGGTGACGCTCCCATATAATCTTTAATAACTCCTAAACTAAAGCGAATATATTAATAAAAATTAGACGAGAATTTAGCCAAAGGAGTTGCCTTTCAGATGCGTATAGCTAGTTGCACGCGAATTTAGTGGAAAACTACGAAATTATTGAAAAACCGTGAACGTGTTACACTCGATTATACAAGTCGCATTCAATAGTAACATATTTTCGTTATTTCAATAGAAATGCGTGACTAATTATGCACTTTAAGGCATGCAGAAGGTAGAACGGACTTTTATCTATATTCTGCAATTAGTTTGGTAGCCATAAGTGGTGTGGTTTATTAGATATTACCAATTGTTTGCAGCAGTTGGGTATACTCGAGTACGATGAATAGGTGACGCTCCCATATAATCTTTAATAACTCCTAAACTAAAGCGAATATATTAATAAAAATTAGACGAGAATTTAGCCAAAGGAGTTGCCTTTCAGATGCGTATAGCTAGTTGCACGCGAATTTAGTGGAAAACTACGAAATTATTGAAAAACCGTGAACGTGTTACACTCGATTATACAAGTCGCATTCAATAGTAACATATTTTCGTTATTTCAATAGAAATGCGTGACTAATTATGCACTTTAAGGCATGCAGAAGGTAGAACGGACTTTTATCTATATTCTGCAATTAGTTTGGTAGCCATAAGTGGTGTGGTTTATTAGATATTACCAATTGTTTGCAGCAGTTGGGTATACTCGAGTACGATGAATAGGTGACGCTCCCATATAATCTTTAATAACTCCTAAACTAAAGCGAATATATTAATAAAAATTAGACGAGAATTTAGCCAAAGGAGTTGCCTTTCAGATGCGTATAGCTAGTTGCACGCGAATTTAGTGGAAAACTACGAAATTATTGAAAAACCGTGAACGTGTTACACTCGATTATACAAGTCGCATTCAATAGTAACATATTTTCGTTATTTCAATAGAAATGCGTGACTAATTATGCACTTTAAGGCATGCAGAAGGTAGAACGGACTTTTATCTATATTCTGCAATTAGTTTGGTAGCCATAAGTGGTGTGGTTTATTAGATATTACCAATTGTTTGCAGCAGTTGGGTATACTCGAGTACGATGAATAGGTGACGCTCCCATATAATCTTTAATAACTCCTAAACTAAAGCGAATATATTAATAAAAATTAGACGAGAATTTAGCCAAAGGAGTTGCCTTTCAGATGCGTATAGCTAGTTGCACGCGAATTTAGTGGAAAACTACGAAATTATTGAAAAACCGTGAACGTGTTACACTCGATTATACAAGTCGCATTCAATAGTAACATATTTTCGTTATTTCAATAGAAATGCGTGACTAATTATGCACTTTAAGGCATGCAGAAGGTAGAACGGACTTTTATCTATATTCTGCAATTAGTTTGGTAGCCATAAGTGGTGTGGTTTATTAGATATTACCAATTGTTTGCAGCAGTTGGGTATACTCGAGTACGATGAATAGGTGACGCTCCCATATAATCTTTAATAACTCCTAAACTAAAGCGAATATATTAATAAAAATTAGACGAGAATTTAGCCAAAGGAGTTGCCTTTCAGATGCGTATAGCTAGTTGCACGCGAATTTAGTGGAAAACTACGAAATTATTGAAAAACCGTGAACGTGTTACACTCGATTATACAAGTCGCATTCAATAGTAACATATTTTCGTTATTTCAATAGAAATGCGTGACTAATTATGCACTTTAAGGCATGCAGAAGGTAGAACGGACTTTTATCTATATTCTGCAATTAGTTTGGTAGCCATAAGTGGTGTGGTTTATTAGATATTACCAATTGTTTGCAGCAGTTGGGTATACTCGAGTACGATGAATAGGTGACGCTCCCATATAATCTTTAATAACTCCTAAACTAAAGCGAATATATTAATAAAAATTAGACGAGAATTTAGCCAAAGGAGTTGCCTTTCAGATGCGTATAGCTAGTTGCACGCGAATTTAGTGGAAAACTACGAAATTATTGAAAAACCGTGAACGTGTTACACTCGATTATACAAGTCGCATTCAATAGTAACATATTTTCGTTATTTCAATAGAAATGCGTGACTAATTATGCACTTTAAGGCATGCAGAAGGTAGAACGGACTTTTATCTATATTCTGCAATTAGTTTGGTAGCCATAAGTGGTGTGGTTTATTAGATATTACCAATTGTTTGCAGCAGTTGGGTATACTCGAGTACGATGAATAGGTGACGCTCCCATATAATCTTTAATAACTCCTAAACTAAAGCGAATATATTAATAAAAATTAGACGAGAATTTAGCCAAAGGAGTTGCCTTTCAGATGCGTATAGCTAGTTGCACGCGAATTTAGTGGAAAACTACGAAATTATTGAAAAACCGTGAACGTGTTACACTCGATTATACAAGTCGCATTCAATAGTAACATATTTTCGTTATTTCAATAGAAATGCGTGACTAATTATGCACTTTAAGGCATGCAGAAGGTAGAACGGACTTTTATCTATATTCTGCAATTAGTTTGGTAGCCATAAGTGGTGTGGTTTATTAGATATTACCAATTGTTTGCAGCAGTTGGGTATACTCGAGTACGATGAATAGGTGACGCTCCCATATAATCTTTAATAACTCCTAAACTAAAGCGAATATATTAATAAAAATTAGACGAGAATTTAGCCAAAGGAGTTGCCTTTCAGATGCGTATAGCTAGTTGCACGCGAATTTAGTGGAAAACTACGAAATTATTGAAAAACCGTGAACGTGTTACACTCGATTATACAAGTCGCATTCAATAGTAACATATTTTCGTTATTTCAATAGAAATGCGTGACTAATTATGCACTTTAAGGCATGCAGAAGGTAGAACGGACTTTTATCTATATTCTGCAATTAGTTTGGTAGCCATAAGTGGTGTGGTTTATTAGATATTACCAATTGTTTGCAGCAGTTGGGTATACTCGAGTACGATGAATAGGTGACGCTCCCATATAATCTTTAATAACTCCTAAACTAAAGCGAATATATTAATAAAAATTAGACGAGAATTTAGCCAAAGGAGTTGCCTTTCAGATGCGTATAGCTAGTTGCACGCGAATTTAGTGGAAAACTACGAAATTATTGAAAAACCGTGAACGTGTTACACTCGATTATACAAGTCGCATTCAATAGTAACATATTTTCGTTATTTCAATAGAAATGCGTGACTAATTATGCACTTTAAGGCATGCAGAAGGTAGAACGGACTTTTATCTATATTCTGCAATTAGTTTGGTAGCCATAAGTGGTGTGGTTTATTAGATATTACCAATTGTTTGCAGCAGTTGGGTATACTCGAGTACGATGAATAGGTGACGCTCCCATATAATCTTTAATAACTCCTAAACTAAAGCGAATATATTAATAAAAATTAGACGAGAATTTAGCCAAAGGAGTTGCCTTTCAGATGCGTATAGCTAGTTGCACGCGAATTTAGTGGAAAACTACGAAATTATTGAAAAACCGTGAACGTGTTACACTCGATTATACAAGTCGCATTCAATAGTAACATATTTTCGTTATTTCAATAGAAATGCGTGACTAATTATGCACTTTAAGGCATGCAGAAGGTAGAACGGACTTTTATCTATATTCTGCAATTAGTTTGGTAGCCATAAGTGGTGTGGTTTATTAGATATTACCAATTGTTTGCAGCAGTTGGGTATACTCGAGTACGATGAATAGGTGACGCTCCCATATAATCTTTAATAACTCCTAAACTAAAGCGAATATATTAATAAAAATTAGACGAGAATTTAGCCAAAGGAGTTGCCTTTCAGATGCGTATAGCTAGTTGCACGCGAATTTAGTGGAAAACTACGAAATTATTGAAAAACCGTGAACGTGTTACACTCGATTATACAAGTCGCATTCAATAGTAACATATTTTCGTTATTTCAATAGAAATGCGTGACTAATTATGCACTTTAAGGCATGCAGAAGGTAGAACGGACTTTTATCTATATTCTGCAATTAGTTTGGTAGCCATAAGTGGTGTGGTTTATTAGATATTACCAATTGTTTGCAGCAGTTGGGTATACTCGAGTACGATGAATAGGTGACGCTCCCATATAATCTTTAATAACTCCTAAACTAAAGCGAATATATTAATAAAAATTAGACGAGAATTTAGCCAAAGGAGTTGCCTTTCAGATGCGTATAGCTAGTTGCACGCGAATTTAGTGGAAAACTACGAAATTATTGAAAAACCGTGAACGTGTTACACTCGATTATACAAGTCGCATTCAATAGTAACATATTTTCGTTATTTCAATAGAAATGCGTGACTAATTATGCACTTTAAGGCATGCAGAAGGTAGAACGGACTTTTATCTATATTCTGCAATTAGTTTGGTAGCCATAAGTGGTGTGGTTTATTAGATATTACCAATTGTTTGCAGCAGTTGGGTATACTCGAGTACGATGAATAGGTGACGCTCCCATATAATCTTTAATAACTCCTAAACTAAAGCGAATATATTAATAAAAATTAGACGAGAATTTAGCCAAAGGAGTTGCCTTTCAGATGCGTATAGCTAGTTGCACGCGAATTTAGTGGAAAACTACGAAATTATTGAAAAACCGTGAACGTGTTACACTCGATTATACAAGTCGCATTCAATAGTAACATATTTTCGTTATTTCAATAGAAATGCGTGACTAATTATGCACTTTAAGGCATGCAGAAGGTAGAACGGACTTTTATCTATATTCTGCAATTAGTTTGGTAGCCATAAGTGGTGTGGTTTATTAGATATTACCAATTGTTTGCAGCAGTTGGGTATACTCGAGTACGATGAATAGGTGACGCTCCCATATAATCTTTAATAACTCCTAAACTAAAGCGAATATATTAATAAAAATTAGACGAGAATTTAGCCAAAGGAGTTGCCTTTCAGATGCGTATAGCTAGTTGCACGCGAATTTAGTGGAAAACTACGAAATTATTGAAAAACCGTGAACGTGTTACACTCGATTATACAAGTCGCATTCAATAGTAACATATTTTCGTTATTTCAATAGAAATGCGTGACTAATTATGCACTTTAAGGCATGCAGAAGGTAGAACGGACTTTTATCTATATTCTGCAATTAGTTTGGTAGCCATAAGTGGTGTGGTTTATTAGATATTACCAATTGTTTGCAGCAGTTGGGTATACTCGAGTACGATGAATAGGTGACGCTCCCATATAATCTTTAATAACTCCTAAACTAAAGCGAATATATTAATAAAAATTAGACGAGAATTTAGCCAAAGGAGTTGCCTTTCAGATGCGTATAGCTAGTTGCACGCGAATTTAGTGGAAAACTACGAAATTATTGAAAAACCGTGAACGTGTTACACTCGATTATACAAGTCGCATTCAATAGTAACATATTTTCGTTATTTCAATAGAAATGCGTGACTAATTATGCACTTTAAGGCATGCAGAAGGTAGAACGGACTTTTATCTATATTCTGCAATTAGTTTGGTAGCCATAAGTGGTGTGGTTTATTAGATATTACCAATTGTTTGCAGCAGTTGGGTATACTCGAGTACGATGAATAGGTGACGCTCCCATATAATCTTTAATAACTCCTAAACTAAAGCGAATATATTAATAAAAATTAGACGAGAATTTAGCCAAAGGAGTTGCCTTTCAGATGCGTATAGCTAGTTGCACGCGAATTTAGTGGAAAACTACGAAATTATTGAAAAACCGTGAACGTGTTACACTCGATTATACAAGTCGCATTCAATAGTAACATATTTTCGTTATTTCAATAGAAATGCGTGACTAATTATGCACTTTAAGGCATGCAGAAGGTAGAACGGACTTTTATCTATATTCTGCAATTAGTTTGGTAGCCATAAGTGGTGTGGTTTATTAGATATTACCAATTGTTTGCAGCAGTTGGGTATACTCGAGTACGATGAATAGGTGACGCTCCCATATAATCTTTAATAACTCCTAAACTAAAGCGAATATATTAATAAAAATTAGACGAGAATTTAGCCAAAGGAGTTGCCTTTCAGATGCGTATAGCTAGTTGCACGCGAATTTAGTGGAAAACTACGAAATTATTGAAAAACCGTGAACGTGTTACACTCGATTATACAAGTCGCATTCAATAGTAACATATTTTCGTTATTTCAATAGAAATGCGTGACTAATTATGCACTTTAAGGCATGCAGAAGGTAGAACGGACTTTTATCTATATTCTGCAATTAGTTTGGTAGCCATAAGTGGTGTGGTTTATTAGATATTACCAATTGTTTGCAGCAGTTGGGTATACTCGAGTACGATGAATAGGTGACGCTCCCATATAATCTTTAATAACTCCTAAACTAAAGCGAATATATTAATAAAAATTAGACGAGAATTTAGCCAAAGGAGTTGCCTTTCAGATGCGTATAGCTAGTTGCACGCGAATTTAGTGGAAAACTACGAAATTATTGAAAAACCGTGAACGTGTTACACTCGATTATACAAGTCGCATTCAATAGTAACATATTTTCGTTATTTCAATAGAAATGCGTGACTAATTATGCACTTTAAGGCATGCAGAAGGTAGAACGGACTTTTATCTATATTCTGCAATTAGTTTGGTAGCCATAAGTGGTGTGGTTTATTAGATATTACCAATTGTTTGCAGCAGTTGGGTATACTCGAGTACGATGAATAGGTGACGCTCCCATATAATCTTTAATAACTCCTAAACTAAAGCGAATATATTAATAAAAATTAGACGAGAATTTAGCCAAAGGAGTTGCCTTTCAGATGCGTATAGCTAGTTGCACGCGAATTTAGTGGAAAACTACGAAATTATTGAAAAACCGTGAACGTGTTACACTCGATTATACAAGTCGCATTCAATAGTAACATATTTTCGTTATTTCAATAGAAATGCGTGACTAATTATGCACTTTAAGGCATGCAGAAGGTAGAACGGACTTTTATCTATATTCTGCAATTAGTTTGGTAGCCATAAGTGGTGTGGTTTATTAGATATTACCAATTGTTTGCAGCAGTTGGGTATACTCGAGTACGATGAATAGGTGACGCTCCCATATAATCTTTAATAACTCCTAAACTAAAGCGAATATATTAATAAAAATTAGACGAGAATTTAGCCAAAGGAGTTGCCTTTCAGATGCGTATAGCTAGTTGCACGCGAATTTAGTGGAAAACTACGAAATTATTGAAAAACCGTGAACGTGTTACACTCGATTATACAAGTCGCATTCAATAGTAACATATTTTCGTTATTTCAATAGAAATGCGTGACTAATTATGCACTTTAAGGCATGCAGAAGGTAGAACGGACTTTTATCTATATTCTGCAATTAGTTTGGTAGCCATAAGTGGTGTGGTTTATTAGATATTACCAATTGTTTGCAGCAGTTGGGTATACTCGAGTACGATGAATAGGTGACGCTCCCATATAATCTTTAATAACTCCTAAACTAAAGCGAATATATTAATAAAAATTAGACGAGAATTTAGCCAAAGGAGTTGCCTTTCAGATGCGTATAGCTAGTTGCACGCGAATTTAGTGGAAAACTACGAAATTATTGAAAAACCGTGAACGTGTTACACTCGATTATACAAGTCGCATTCAATAGTAACATATTTTCGTTATTTCAATAGAAATGCGTGACTAATTATGCACTTTAAGGCATGCAGAAGGTAGAACGGACTTTTATCTATATTCTGCAATTAGTTTGGTAGCCATAAGTGGTGTGGTTTATTAGATATTACCAATTGTTTGCAGCAGTTGGGTATACTCGAGTACGATGAATAGGTGACGCTCCCATATAATCTTTAATAACTCCTAAACTAAAGCGAATATATTAATAAAAATTAGACGAGAATTTAGCCAAAGGAGTTGCCTTTCAGATGCGTATAGCTAGTTGCACGCGAATTTAGTGGAAAACTACGAAATTATTGAAAAACCGTGAACGTGTTACACTCGATTATACAAGTCGCATTCAATAGTAACATATTTTCGTTATTTCAATAGAAATGCGTGACTAATTATGCACTTTAAGGCATGCAGAAGGTAGAACGGACTTTTATCTATATTCTGCAATTAGTTTGGTAGCCATAAGTGGTGTGGTTTATTAGATATTACCAATTGTTTGCAGCAGTTGGGTATACTCGAGTACGATGAATAGGTGACGCTCCCATATAATCTTTAATAACTCCTAAACTAAAGCGAATATATTAATAAAAATTAGACGAGAATTTAGCCAAAGGAGTTGCCTTTCAGATGCGTATAGCTAGTTGCACGCGAATTTAGTGGAAAACTACGAAATTATTGAAAAACCGTGAACATGTTACACTCGATTATACAAGTCGCATTCAATGGTAACATATTTTCGTTATTTCAATAGAAATGAGTGACTAATTATACACTTTAAGGCATGCAGAATGTAGAACGGACTTTTATCTATATTCTTCAATTAGTTTGGTAACCATCAGTGGTGTGGTTTATTAGATATTACCAATTGTTTACAACAGTTGGGTATACTCGAGTACGATGAACAAGGGACGCTCCCATAAAATATTTAATAACTTCTAAACTAAACCGAATATGTTAATAAAACTTATATGAGAATCTAGCCAAAGGAGTTACCTTTCAGATACATATAGTTACTTACACGAGAATTTAGGAGAAAGCTGTGAAATTATTGAAAAACCGTGAAGATGCTTGACGGTATGCGGTATCGTTCCCGACATCACGTACTAAAATTGTTAATAACTAATTATTGGAATGGTTTAGAGCATTAAAAACTATACGTGAAAGTTGCTGAAGGTCCATGCTTCATTCTTCAGTCCTAAAAGTTCACAAAATCATCCTAATTATTGAGTTATTAATGATTTTTCATCGATCGACTTAATCTGGGGCCCGATACGCGGAGCTCGGCGGCCCGCTGACCAATAGGAAGCGTTTTCTCTCTATCCTTGTCGCACACTGGTGCTATCCTTGTCTAATACCTCTGTTTATATGCTGTTATCCTATTAAGAAATCGTAGTTCTCGTCACCGGACGCTAGATGGCGTTAGTCTTTCCCGCCAATTTTTCTGTCCTTGTCTAACACTATATCTTTCCTTGTCTAACACATTACACCAGTGCTATCCTTATCTAACTCGTTTCTCTGATGCTATCCTTGTCTACCGCTATTCTTTTCCTTGTCTCTCTTCACTATTGCTCTGGCGTCATCCTTGTTATATTTAATTGATATTTATAATGAATTTTTAATTGTTTTAACATTACTAATAATGCAGACAGTAAAATACAGTTTCTGGCTTATTTTCAAGTACTTTAATTAGAGAATAATTAGTGTGTTTTGTTAAATAACAATTTAGATGGCTGTTTATAATTATTGGAACTCTGAAACAAAATTATCGTATGCTTTGATTTAATAAAACAGATTAATATATTAATTTTGCATTGAATTAACCGTTACATTAAGTAGATTAATTAGAATGTGTTTGTAGCATTTTTCGGAAATTCAATAATTAATATTCTCTTTGCGTAAATTACGGATAGAACTTTCAGCTCACCACTGGAATTAAGAAAAGGACTTGAACATCAGGAAAAATGAAGAATTGCAATTAGTTATCAAAAACTCAATTATTTATTGTATTTATTGTATTTTACAAAAACTCAAGTATGCGCAGTCTACTGTTACAATATCGCTTCTATGTTCCTGTTTGTCTGACCACTGCACATACAGCAACTTGGTTAGCGGGCCTCCTGTAATTGATGAAATATGTATTTTAAATAAATAGACATGTATTAGGTATTATAGACCGACAGGAAGAGGACTTATTCTACTGTAAAACGGTTTTAACGCTGGCTGGTGCGACGATCGTGGTCGATCTTCAATTCTGCTAATTCCGCGATTCACTCGTCAGTTTAATAGCAGACTCGACGCGAGCCCGCCACACAATATCCGTTGAGGGAAATATTAAAAATGTGATTTCCATGTCCCTTCGATTCCCGCAGCGGCGTGACGAGCCGATTAATAGCCGGAAATAATATCCGACCTCGATTTACCAGCTCGAAAATAGCAAGAAGCCCGTGGAAAGGGCGAAAAACGTCGAACAAGTGAAAAAGGAATGCGGAACGAGCGAGACAGATTAGACAGAGAGGCGGAATAGCTGGGCGGTTGGACGCGCGAGAGAGACAGAGAAATTCCATCGTGAAGCAAGGCGCACAGGCAGTGATTTGCGACCGGTCCTTCGGGTATTTCCGTAGCCCGGACAAAATAAATTGTTGTTCCCTCTTGAGAATTTGAGGAGGACGAACCTGGTGCCCGCGAATGCCCCAAACAATATCGTTAGTACCTTCGAGGCTGAAGAGGAACCGTTTTATTCCCCCTCTCCCTCCGTTTCTCTCTCGTTCTACGCCTCCCGTTCACTGCCTCGCTTTAACCGCGTCCGGGAGTGAAATTTATGATACGTCGCGCATTTATATTCCCACACCTACCATAAATTTTACTTTACGCGCATGTAAGTGGCTCCACTTTTGTTCATAGATTCCTCCACGACTGTCAGATTTATGCCCGCGTACGTGCCACGATTCGATGCCCGAGACACGGTAGAGGCGGGCACGGGAATGGAAGGATACTGTCCTGCTATCGTACGATAAAGCCTGCCGAAGCGGTCGCGGTTATATCACGACGTTCAGAGCAAAATCGCCGATCGAAACTTGGTGTTCAGAATCTCTACAACGTCTAGGTTATTTGCTGCGCGTCTCCTTTGGCCATTCGACTGGCAAACGACACGCGAAAGGAACTCGAGACCTCGGATTCCAGGGACGGAAATAAATCGAGGAGATTTTAGATAGATTCGAATCGTGATGCGCGTAGCTGCCTGCAACGGGTAAATCCTAACCTAAGTATCACAGAAACGCGCGCTACGCGTATCGATACGATACATTGGTATTAAGGTATCGATCGTCGATTGGTTCGATATCACGTGACTGAATGTACGTTACTTACATTGGATATTGAACGAACTGAAAACTAACCTATTTTTCTAAACACAGTAAGGTAGTATTAGCTAGCAAGTTTGAACATGTTCCTTCTTTTTTTCTTTAATTTCCCGCATAACATGATTCGATCATATTTCACGAGTCTCATAAAATAAGCTCTGTTCCGAGGAAATGGAAGGAAAAATTTCAACGTTCCACCGCAACGAGGCGAAAGACCCTTTCGAAATAGAATTCCCGCCTTAACCTCTGCTCGCCCCGGTGCGACCCGTTTGATAAACCTGCAAACTAATCCCGCCCATTTCCTCAGTAGATCCCGGTTGAAAAAAGGAAGGAATCGATCCCGTTGGCGAGGCGTGGATCGAACCCGATTCCCGGGGAAAAAAGTTTCTCGCCTGGCTACGTTACTCTATATTACATCAACGGACGCCGAGTGATGATCGGTTTACGGGAAATCGTCGGCTCTTTTCGTCGTCGGTCCGTTTATCCTCGTAAAAAGGTGGGAGCCAATCCGGTGGTAACGGACAGCTCGTGGGAGATGGGGCCAGGAGCAGTGGAAACCTTTCTCCCTAAGAGGAGAGCTGAACTTCCCAGAGTTTTTTTCCTTGCTCCGCGTTTCTCGACCGTTTGGTATTATTAAAGCCGCACCCCCGGATTTCCATGGATCCCTGCATAGAACCGCGTCGCCAGATAATAGGATGAGATCGTACGTTTGCTCGCCACGCTCTGCGGCCGCTTAAATCGAATCCCGGATCGTGTTGCAAAAGGGGGCGGATAGTAGTTAAGATATCGAACGATCGAGGCGCTGCACGTTTTTCGACACGCTTGGCATTCGGTTTCCAACTTTACGCTATCTCCCCATCGTGCTCGATAAAAACCTGTTTAGAATGCAAAGCTGAAGACTTTATCGAGAGTCGTACGAACTTCCTGTGCGAAAAAGTGTATTTTAAAATTACAATTAAAATTAAGTCGTGATTAAATTGTCAGGACCCTTGGCATTTCATCTCTGTGTCATTGGGTCACTTTCAGTGGCCCATCTCATTTCTGTCAATACGATAAAATGGAACTGTATTACTTGCAAAAGAATTCCAGAATATAATTTCAATTTGTAACCATATGTACATTTTCCCGTTTGTATTAAACAAGTAGCGACAAAGGAGTAGTTTAAAACTGTTACCATCGTCGGGTAACCTTAATCAAATCACACAACATCTATAATGGGATTGAACAGCGTAACCAAATTCCCTACGGATTCAATTAATGTTATATGTTATTCCAATCAGTACCTCGCATGTTCAAATTGACCAGCCTATAATTTTGTGGAATTCGGTTTCAATCAAACGTAATATATACTTTTTACCCTGAACTAACGTTTATCATGTAGTTCAAATAAAATCCGTTGCACCGTTGAAATAAGAATAACCAATTTTATCTTTAAAAATGTATGTGCAGTAAAATTCTTTTTATTTATCATATACTTAATTAAAAGAGAAAAAGAAACAAGGTAAATCAAATGATACCATGATGTGGAAGCGCGCACATCACAATGCATCTGTTCGATTTTCCATAAGGTCGATATATCGGTTTGAAATGGAATTGCATCACGTAGTCACCACACCCGACGCGGCCAGATTCGATTAATTTTTTACGACCGATACCCAATCAGTTTCGCCAGCGGAACAGTTCGAATTAACCATTACATTAAATGCTTTCTGGCATTAACCAACGTTCGTTTAACTCTCCATTTACTGTTCCATTAAAGATCCGAAACGACCGAACACACTTTATGCCTGTCATTATTATGCGGGTTAACAGGGATAAATATTTCATTTTTTTTTCTCTGAAATAGCAGTATTTCAATTTCCCCCCGTGAATTGGACTGTAAATAGTTTTCCAAAACAATTGAACATTTTTTCAACGACAAAACAGCATGATAAACATACATAAACGAGGAGCGTTATTACTGAAATACAACGAATTAATGTTCATACAGAAACATAAGAATGAAACGTTCCTTTAACTCGTTTTTATTCAGCTTAAATCCATCAAACTATTAAAAAATATATATACACAGTATAATTTTTGATCTGCAATTTGAGAACTAATAAATTATAATACAAATTAACTTTGTATTACCATTCGTCCATTGAACACATTGTTTCGAATTGACATTCTTCTTCTTGATCAGGATAGAGTGCTTTCATAATGGACAATGGACATGGCACGTGCATAGGACAACCTGATAAATATAATGGTCTTTCTTGATGCATAAAAAGAACATTAGGAACTCCAGAACAGCTGAAATTAAAAAAATTATAATAGTACTATACTTATAGATCCAATACACAAATAGATAATTACTTATATAAGACAAATGCGATGTTTGATGCAAAACTATCGATAATCCCAGTTCTCCAGGCTCTGTCATTTGCATATAAGGAAAATGAGTCATGCGTTAGATGTTCATCGTCCTTAGCAACTCCTAATAAAGCCAGCAACTTCAAAATGGTGCCTGAATGAGTAAAATACGCCGACACCTGTGGCGTATCAACTGATCTGTAAATTCCAGATACATTTCAGCTGAATGTTTGTCATACGTTTTAAATAGAAAAAATAGACACCTACAGAAAAAAGTCAAACATATCTCTCAAAGCAGGGCACGCTTGTTCATAGGATAATTTGTAGCCATATCCATCGATCCAATAATATTGCAAATCCTCGGCAAACTCGAGTACCTAAAAGGTGTAGATTAAAGTTTATAAACTGAACCAAATATGGACTTACTACAATTTTTTCAAAAACAATTAAATTTTAAAAACTTACTTTAAAGTCATGCAAGGAGAATAGTTTACACCACGGTGACTCTACATCGATGTGCCACGCGGTTTCGAATCCACACATCAGATGCATCAAACGTATCATTTCTGAAATGTAAATTTATCATATACCAAATACATTTTATTATTACGTATTATTATTAAGTAAATTGAAATATACTCACCGTGATCGACCTGATAACCAATACGCTTTGAAACGTCTTCCAGCATCTTCTTGTAAGTTTGACTCTTCAAAAACTTTTCCTTCTCGATTTGCGCCTCCGGATTTTTGTCCACTTCGGAACGCCAACGTTGACAACGTTTATAAAACTAGAAACTTAAAATAAACTGATTAAATAACAGAAAATGAATTAATTATTGAGTTATATGGTTTTAAATTACTCTTAATACAGGATCCTTGTGCTCTGCTTCTGGATACTGAACTTTATAACTGTTATATCTACCAAATAAACCAGTAGCAAAGTTCCTTGCACTTTCTTGAGTACGTTCAGTGGCAGTGTATTTGAACTGAAAATTAATATTCTTTCTTAATGAATACAGTAAGAAAACGCATTAAACACAAAGAATATATGTGGACTTACCCTGTAAGTCTGATTATCATAAACTTCTGGCATAAGAGTAGGAAATCTGGATTGATATCTTTCTCCAAGATCAATCAATTCATTTTCACCCTCCTCTGTCAATTTCATAATATCATCTACGTTAAAACTGATTTTCCACTGTTTGAATAAAGCTGCATCTTCTTCTGTAATATCTGTTTTGTTTCTTTCATAATTATCTAGAATAATTTTTTGGAATTGTGGCAATTTTGCAATCATGGATGATATATACTTTTTGCCAGGATATCTTGTACCATGTCTTATAATTAACCATATCTTTTTTGGCTCACAACCTATAATTGACATTAACAAAAATTTGTTATTGATATTAAATAAGAAAAACAATATTATTATTATTATTACAGAAACTAAAAATTACCTGAATATTCTAAAGGAGAATCATTGTGGTTTGATATAAATCTATATGGTGTTTTTGTTCCCAACCTACATCTGTAATCTTTGTTATATAAAACACAATTGTGTGCAAAGATAGGTGTCATATTTATTGTAATTATAACAAAAACTATTTGAATACTCATTGCCCATTGCATTTTCCTCTTATTTCTTAACTGTCTGAAACATCCAAAGTTTACCAAAATATAACATACTGTAAAATTAACAAATTATAAAATAAGTTACACTATAATAACATTTTCTTTTTGTTTTATGCTTTTAAAAGTTATAAATCTTATTACGAATCTTCTCAATAGAAATTTACATACAATTACTTGAAGTAATTTAACCTTGTATTATAAGAAAATATTTAAATAACTAACACATTAATTAACGTAGACATAAACAAATGTTACGAAAATCAAGTCAAACAAATTTAAAAGTTAAAGCATACCAATAAAAAATATTAAAAATTGAATAATCCAATAGTAAACTATGCTGTATCATCGAAAAAGAAATCAGCGCGTTTCATTGAACGTACGATGTTTCTCAAGAATGTTTGATTTGTGTGTTTATAATAATCATTTATTATTCAAATAACATGACATAACTTTTATTGAGAAAAAATGAAAAATGAAAGGAAAATATAATTAAAAAGTATCTCGTCTTCATTCTTATTGAAAGATTCTAACATTAAGTTGTGGTGTACGTTCTAACCTTGTACTTTGAAATATCCAATGCTATAACGCTTGCTAGTAAATTAATCTGCATTAATATATCATATTTTTTTTACTATAATAGTTCTGTATAAGTTTTACATCTAGGATAAAATTACAATCTGTCTAACTTAATGTATAAATGAATTCAATTTGTTAAAAAAGGTATGTTTTTGACAGATTAACATATTATAAAAGTTAAACATGGTATTGCAAATACTTGTATGATATAATGAATATAACAATTAAATTATTTCATAATTTAGATGGGAAAGAAAAGAAATATTCAATCATCACCTGCACCTGTACCTGGCAGGGTAAAGGTAGAGATAAAAGATGAATTAGGTAATGAGAAATATTTTATTTACATTTAATAATTGTAATAGTAATTATAAATTCATTACAGTAAGATTTGATTCCTTTCTTGAAACATATTTTGTTATAGGAGACAGTGATGTACTTGTAGCAAGAGATCGTTTGAAAGGAGCACTTAGAGAATTGTTACAACATAGTGATACAGGATCATCAGCAGACTCAAGTGAAGAGAGTTCTGCTCAAGATTATAAACATCAAGTGAAAAAAATGTAATATCCTTGAAATATATGAAATTAATTTTTTGTTACTTAATAAGGAATTTTTATTTTCAGTGATAATATGTACAGAACAAAATCAATGGGTTTCCAACAGCCACGTAAAGTACGACGTCGTAGACAAATACAAATGGATACTGCATTTCACCATACATATGTAATGAAATTATTTGATAGAAGTGTTGATTTAGCACAATTTCAAGAAGACACACCACTTTATCCCATATGCAGAGCATGGATGGCTAATCAACCAAGGAATCCTAATCTTGTACCAAAGTGAGTAATAGAAAACAGTTGTAAAGTTGTAAATACTTAAATATTATTCATTCATTTTGATCTTCATACATAACAGTCTTATGCTATTTTATTAATTCTATTACATTTTCACACATACTGATACTAACATTAACTTAATTATAAGTAACATTATTCCTAAAATACTGTGGAAGGAACCATTTAATTTTGCATTACACATATTTTAGAATTGAATGTGGTTTAAGAAAAAGATAATTAATCCATTATTTTTGTCTTCAGAGTACGCAGTCCAAGTCCAGAAATAGTAAATGAAGTTAATATAAGGAATAATATACTGGATAGTAATGGAGAAGTTCGTGATGTTTATTATTTGCCACCTCCATTACCCTGTGAAGAAGCTATACCTAGAAATCGTATACCTTCGCCAATACCTAGGGAAAAGGAAGAATTGAATTTAGATTATGTAAGATACTTCTACAGATAAATCTTTGTAGTTTATTCATCTAATGTGATGCTATAATCATTAATTATGTAATAATAAATATGTGTAATAATGCATCCTAGGACGGACAAATTGTGAAATCGCGAGAAACATTGTTAAGAGAACATAGAGTACATTGGAACGCTGTACGCAAAAAATGGCATCAACAAGCGCATAAGAATGAACAACGTTTTGTGCAGAGTGCAAGTATATTAAATACTATATTTAAAAGGTTTGTATGAAGACTTTGGAATTGTATGGATAAACAAATGGAATTATGTAAAAATATTTCTGAGATTATATTTTATGCTGTGAAACATAATTTTATTATAAAAACATTATTTCTATTTCAGGGCACAATCCGAATTTGAGTAGCCCATTACTGGCAGACTGATCATTGTCAACTATTGGTAATAAATTAATCTCTGCTCGAATGTCATATAAATATTGTTTTCATGTTTTTCTAAACACATTTTATTTTATACACATAATTATACCTGGTGTATATTACTTGTAGAAATATACCTTTTTATTACAATGTAATTAATGTACTGCAATTACATTTTGTTAGGAGCAATTAGTTCCATGTATTAAAGAAATATTGTGACAAGCAATAATTCATCTTTGGAATAAACATTTTTTACAGAGTAATGATGTGTAATACCATTATGTTTGATTATCGACAAATTGTTGGTACACTGATAAGTTAATTGGTGACTTTCTTTCTCCTTGTTTATTTCGTACAGTTAATTTGTACTAAGTGTCTCAATGAAATTACTCACCTACGATGAATAAACTATAAGGAATAAATTATACACTTTCGTTACATTGCTGCTATTTCTTAATAAATCGAACCGCTACTTACAATTATTTTATCACGGGTATAAAAAGGAACTTGGAATAGTTTTAATTGCCCGAACATTAAGAGAGGCAGTTTTTAGTAAATTGTTACATAGAACATTAATTAAAATATTAATCCGTTATATATGCCTAAATTTTGATGCTAGAAATTTTTGGAGATGCGTGTCTAATACTAGGAGAAAGGACAAAACGAATAATCGTTGAAGGCTTGAGAATTACAAGCTGTTTATTTTAAATATTGACAGTCGTAACTTACAGTACGTACTTTCAACAAGACTTCATTATTCCTATTTGATTGATATCATTCAACTTGAATGTGATCTGAGAGTTAAAAATATTCTGACCTTTTTTCGTCAGAGCAATTGTAATTTTCAAGACTTCTGAATATTACGTATATACCATGTTCCTCCGTACTACTCGATACTTTTCTTTCATATAAAATTTAGCTAAGAAATAAATAACATACAAATGTCTGTTGCAAGCAACAAGTTTACTTCTTAACATACTTTATGAATTGTAGGAAATGATTTTGTGTTTGACAGCCTCGCGGCGGTTGCGCGCGGCTGGAAGATTTCACGTAGTCGTGGAAGTATAATTCGATCAAATTTTTTAATGACTATTGCACGTTTTAATGTTCACTTGTCTGTAAGAGATAACTCCAGCACTTGCCGAAATGTTTCTTCTTCTACCAATCGACGCTGTTCTTCCTCTAACTGTTGTAGTTCCGAAAGTCTTAATGCCAGTCTTAATTGCTCTGCCGTATCTTCGAGTGATTCAGTGTCTTCCACTTCGTTCGTCTTACTTGAATTACTTCGACCGCTCGCACATCCAGCAGTACTGTCTTGACACAACGCCAAGCTTGCTTGAATAGCCCTGCATTAAACATGAAGATAAAAACTTATTCATTGTTCACTGAAAAGAAAATTCTATAACCATATTATTCTATGTACGTTATTACGTACGAAAAATGACTAACAAAAAACGAAATATCTAGGTAAACGAAACAAACTTATTTTTTTTTCTAACATTTGCTGCAATTCCTTGCACTTGCTGCAAAAATGTATATATATTATTAGTCAAAATATTTATTATGCAACTAATATTTGTAGCAATCCTTCACCCACCTTCCTGAATTTGAATTGTTGAGCAAGAACACATGCAAAATAAAATGTTTAGAACTTTTAAAATAAAAGAGAAGTATCCGAAATATGCATTTCTATAAATATTCTCTTACCTCTGCAGTTGCCTTTCTTCTTCCGTTGTCATATTGGGCGTTGTGGGTCGAGATGGTTTTTGGGCTCTTAAAGCTTCCCATATATCGACCTTTATAATATAAATTATAGTATTAAATTCCTTTACATTGAAACTTTTGTTACCATAAAGAACTTTAAATATTTATACCTCATCGCGGTCACTGCCAACTTCCAACAAACTTTGCTGAATGGCAAATTGTAATAGATCATCTTCTTCCTCCATACTAAATTGTGTCCGAACTTCAGCACCTATTAAATATGTTATATAATACAATAAAAACTTTTTCACCTAAATTTTTAATCCAATATACTCTAAATATTTTTCTTCAATATTCTCCTTATATAAATATTAAACTTACCCAGTTTTACATATCCCGTTGGTGCTTCGAAACAAACATCATCAACTAAACAAGTCATCCTATTAGTTTCTTGTAAATGCCCTACATGTGGTACTTCTTGATCCATTCCAAAAATATTTCCAAATGTTATTCTTGCATTTAATATATGAAACAAGGGAATTTCTATAAAGAAAATGGTATTAGCCGCACGTTTACAAGATTTACATTAAAACACGAAATTAAAAACGTACCAATTTTAACAGGAAATCCAGCTGGTAATTGCATTTGAATAAAATCCTTTAATTTTGCAAAATGTGAACTAGATATCGCCATAAGATCGACGATTGGCATAATCTGTTCTTGAAGACTTAGCGGATATTGTTCACTAAGCCATAAAGTTGCCTGTAATTTTACATTTCATAATACTCATGTTGCATAAAATTGTTATTTCAGTATAATATTTAATTGTAATACCTTAAATTTTTGAATTTTTGTGTTAACTTCTTTTGGTCTACCTATATCTCTTCCGTTTAAATCAACATCTGGATCAAAATATTCTTCAGCTGTTATATTAGAAGGGTTCCCAATATTGCTATATTCTTCCTAAAACGAATAGTAAATGATCTTTGCTGCAATTATATATTAGTATGTAATAAGAGGTTTAGAAAAAAATAATTACACTAGTAGTTGCATTATTACTGTTCTCTTGCTGCTGTTCCGCCATACCCAAAAATGACTGAAGAGCAGTACGAGGAGCACGAGCTCGTGCTTTGTCGGGCTCCGATAAATGTTCTAATCGAGTTTTTGTTATTAATTCTACATTACATGCACTAAACACTTTACACTCATGTCCGTTGACGACTTCACTTTTATCAGAACGCCAACCCCATAAACCAGCTTTATTCCTAGTTAAACATAATTAATTTTACATGAGCATGTGTGAATGTGATAAGGTTAATAAACTAGGATGCGTAATTACCGTTCAAAACTAATTTTATCCGTATCTATATACGTAGTAACTATCGGATTTGTGAGCCGAGCTAATACACCTTCCTCGGAGGGCTCCATTAATTGTATGTCATCAATATCTATGAGCTTAATATGCTCAACATATACTTTTCTTGTTTCATGGTCTACTTCCATCATCATTGCTCCATCATCTGTATGAATAAATTTTATTTTATTTTTTTTTTATTATGAAGATCGTATTTTACGAAAGATTTATCAAAATAAATTTTCACTTTGCTCTACAATATAAAACTTAATTTGGTAGTTTCCGACTACTACTTACAACAATTCTAATTATTACTTTTTAAATATTTTATATTTATGTGTATTCAACTACTTAAGAACATTATACATTATGTATTTAAATTACTTTTATTGTAATACCTAGAATACACTTACCATAAAAAATTTCAATTTGTAACATCAACTTTTTTTAAGATAATTGAAACAATAACAAACAGAAATAAAGTAAATGTATATAACAAACATATAAGGAAACTTTTCTCTACATCATAGAAATTGAAGATATTATATTTCTCTACAATCCTGCACACCACATTAATTTTAAAAATAATTCCGTCACCTGACTCTTGTCCCACCATACTGAACACATAACTCCGTTCACATCTAATTGCCACAGGTACATGTGATGCAGCTTGCATTTAATATATACAATTAAAGAATAAATAAAAGATTCTACTCTTAATGTAAAAAGAAAAACGCACAAAAAACCTGAAGGTTAAAATGAACTTAACAAATGTTAATGTTCATGCAAAAAGCTATGCTCAAATACTCACTTTGTCCCTTAAAAACATAACTACGATTTCCGCGTTGCCACTTTGCATGATCAAATCCTAATAAAGTTGTATCGATTCTCACATTGCTGCCTTGTTTGTATACTTTGTAAGTGTCACTAGGACATATTCTAGAGGCAAGAGGAACTAATAATAGATAAAATGTTAGTTTAATGTTTTTAATGGATAACAATAAGAAAATTATATGCTTTATAGTTACCCCAACTAGCAAACTCCCATTTCATTTCTACATAAAAGTCAGGAGCCTGGAAACATCATTTCATGTTACTTTATATTTATCAAGATATCATTATATTTTTCATTCTATCTTAATAAACTTACTTGTTTAAGTTTATGAAGCAATTCTGGGATACCAGCTACCCTATTACAATATCTTTGATAATCCCTATGTGCTAGCACCATCTGTATCAGCTCTGGATTTCCTGTGCCAACTGCCTCTTGAACCACTATAAAAATAACAAAATTAATATTTTAATACTTACTTATTTGAAAACTTAATGGACAAAATTACATGATTATTACCAGTCCATCCTTGAGTATTCTCTGTATTGACATTAGCTTCATGTTGCAACAATACTCCTACAGATTCAGAATGACCCAAAGTCACAGCTAGCATCAATGGTGTTCTTCCTCTGTTATCCGGTTTTTCAACATCATGCTATATAAATATTGTTACTTTAATATGTTTATTATTACTTTATTATTGCTTTATATGATGATATATATAAATGCTATTCACTAATTATTAAAATGTTTAAAGAATATAAGACTATGCATATAGATGAATAATAAAAGCCCTTTTAGATTTCTGATTATAAGTGATATTAACAGTTGTCAACATTAGTAGTTAGTATTATAACTCTTTCATAAGCTTATATCAGATCGATCAATTCAATTGACAATATCAAAAGTTACAAAGTCAGTGTACATATATGGTTTCTAACTCATACAAGGCTTCACTCATGATGTTGACTGACAGTGTATCAAATGATTTCCTTAGATCAATATTATCATGAGTAATTAATTTCATTAATGCAATAATTGATCATTCATTTATGACACAGCATTGATACTATGAAATATAATTAAAGAATGATTAAAAAACAAAGTTTATATTATACTCTATGACCAAATCATACACACAAAATATTATTTAAAATATCAATAAAAATATTTTAATCGTTTATATGTATATGAATATATATATATATATATATATATGTATGTATGTATAAATATTTGTTTCTTTATCACTGTTATAAGTCAAGTATTCATGCCTTACATGAAATGCAAACAAATTGTCATCTGTCGCGTATGCATTTCGTAGAAAAAAAAAAACAACTGATGAATAGTCGATACTCGTGCCTTTATTGTCACCATCTGTTTAATCACAAGTACGGCTTACGATAATATTAAACGTGATTAATAATCGAATGACACTTTTTTTTTAATTTTACCAACCAGCTTCGTAGATAATTCCTCCTCGAGTTCTACATTATTGTTATTCCACACAAGCCAATGCAGCGGATAATTTTTTTGTATCGTGTCTATATTCACCATTTCTATAAAGTCTCGTTAACGCTACATACAACACCAGCAATTATTATAAGTTCCACGACTTGTACGCACAACACGGAATTTCTCCTAACGAACACATGACACCGAAACGAATAAGCAACGAATGAATCTGATCATTCATCGACCGGGCAAGACAGCTAGATAAGAAACCTCAAATATCATATTGAATGCATAAAGTGACGGAAGGAGATGTTGCAAGTGGCGTTTATATATGCTTTATCAGTTGAACGTTCGCAAAACTATGTAATTTAGCTTCATTTTGAACCAGACCAATTTCTGTTCGTGTATGCTTTAAAATAAATACACTGAGCACTATTTTTTACACATTAAAGTGAAATTATTCGCGAACGGTTTATTCTAAGTAACTTACACAATATAATTACGCATTAATCGTTATACTGTCAAAAAACTCCCCCAGTTGACACTAGATAAAGGAAAACATAAGGACAAGATAAATTTTATAAGGATACAGTACTTTTTATACATGTTAAGAATCAATTTTTCAAATGTAACTTTAGAGAAATCAATGGGACCATGGTAGGGACGAATTTTTGAATAGTATCGCAATGGAGGAAAGCAGTTTTGCGAACACGACAGTGTCGCTCGAATGAACGCGCTGAGATCCCGGATTGTCGGACACCGATTGACGTCACCGATAGGCGGCCAAGATGGTTGTCAATGTTGATAAGTGGTTTGGTTACACGGAGAGTCAGTGATAGAGCCGCGACCGATAGGAGCCTCATGCGAGCGAAATTATGCCTGTGAAATAGGAATCAGATTTGCGTAGGACGAAACGAAGGGGCCGTCATCGTGGCGCGGGATGGCGGACAGCGAAGATGCGGAACAAGAAATCCGTCGAGCCTTAGATGTCGTTCAATCCATGATTGACATCTCCGCTGATCGACTGGAAGGCTTGAGGACCCAATGTTCCACCAGTGCGGAACTCACTCAACAAGAAATTCGAACGCTCGAGGTACCTCGAAGGACATGCAGCCCTTTTCATCCTTCCCTGTTTTTCCTTTTATTACCTTCAACACGGTCGCCTTGACCTCGTGAAGGGTTGCTTCATGGTTGTCAACAAGTTGCAAATGCGTACCTTTATCAACTCGTTGCTTGTGTCTGCATACGTGTTGACAATTCGTGCACGCAAACTTTTCTATATTTTTTTCTATAATTGTGATCATTTATCATCATTTATTGTTGTTAATATACTTTTGCTTTGTATTCAAGGAAGTATACCTTGCATCTTTTAGGATCTCTTTTGTCCTTTAGAATACTGCAGAAACTTGTTTCATTTTGTTAATAATTTTTCAATCCTTATAATAAAAGTTATTGTTACATAAATGATTAAGTTGTATTTTCAATAATTATAAATTTCTATTAAATATACAAGAATAATTTAACTTCACATTAAGAATATAAATTTCACATTTTTTATGTATTCTTGTTATTCATGTGACTGAAATCCATTTTAGGGGAAACTTATCAAATTATATTCAAGACAACTTGTAACCAAAGCCAAATTGGCTTTAGAAGAAACATTGCCTGCAGAGATGAAACAATATCCATCTTTGCAGCAATGGCTAAGGGTAGTGGGACTTACTCAAGAGTCTATACAGGTACAAATAATATTTTGACAATGATTTTTTCTTATTTTTATGTGGACTTTTTGAATTTTAAATATATATATTGATAATAAATTTTAGATGATCTGTTCTAAAGCTAACTCACTTGAAGCTCTCAAAGAGAAATCTGAGCATGAGTTAGGTAGTATGTTAGGAGAAAATAATATTAAACATGAGGAAGAACTACGTAGGCTCTGTAGGGCATTGCACAATCTTCGTCGATATATGGGTAATTCATTTACATTTATAATGTTTAACATGTTTATTGTTCTAAATATATATTGAGGTGCAAATTTTACACAATACTGTATTTTATTTAGATGTTCTCCTAAGAGGAGATATGGATAACAGTGATATGAATTTGTATTGGGATTCTTGGGATAGACACCATTTACGTACTGGAGCATCTCCTAGGCCAGCAAGATCCCGTACGACAAGATGCTCTGTTCCTTCAGAAGACAGCATTCCATATCATAATAACAACAATCTTAACAGTGATATATTAGCACAAGCTTCTTCCGTTACATCTTTATCTTCAACTAGTCCTCCTTCCACCCCTCTTTTACAAAGACCAGGACGTGGTAAGTTATAATTATAACCCTTCTTTATTTGTTATATTAATTTCTTCCATAATGTGATACAATTGTGTGAAATTTTACTTTTTAACAACAGGAATTAAATTTCCAACAACTCCTCCTCCTTGTAAAAAGCATCAAATAGGTTTACAAAATACAATATCACAACCAGAAGTGTTTCCTTTAACTAAGTCAAAATCTCATGAATCACAATTAGCAAACCGTCTTGAAAATGGGGATACAGCTTCAAGGTAATAAATTAGTTCTTAGTCATTTTTTTTAATTAAAAATCAATATTAAATACTCTTTTTTATTATTTCCATAGTTGTGGGAATGATGGTTCTGTGGGAAGAAGAAATCGTCTACCTACAGAGTCAGGATCATGCAGTAGTACTGCTGACATTACAGCGGAAACTCTCTTGCTGAATAGTAATAGTCCTATTAAGTCACCACCTTATTCTAGTGCAGAAAGCGATGATAACAGTTTTAAGGGAACAGGTAAAC
Organism: Habropoda laboriosa; assembly: GCF_001263275.1. Lineage (NCBI taxonomy): Eukaryota > Metazoa > Arthropoda > Insecta > Hymenoptera > Apidae > Habropoda > Habropoda laboriosa. The sequence continues at coordinate 1,748,471 of NW_017100209.1, read as the reverse complement.
ACAACTTATTATTTAAGACATTTTATGTTTCGGACGACAATGTATGAGAAATTGTAATTCTTTTATTTTTTCACAGTAACAAGTCTCCAAGTGCCAAAGTCACCGCGTACTCCGACTGTAACCCGGGGAATGGGCCATATAATTGCTCACCGCTTTACCAAAACGTTTAAAATGATGACAACGTGCGACTATTGCGATAAGCAGATGTTTATGGGCACTGGTTTGAAATGCAAAGAATGTAAATATAAATGTCACCGAGATTGTGAATCCAAAGTACCACCGTCTTGTGGCCTACCTCAGGAACTCTTCGACGAGTTTAAAAGAAGTGTACAAGGTGACGGTATGTACATATGATTTCTTAAATCAAACTTTGTCGGTATTCACAAATTCCTATTATTAATTTTAAGTAAAATTAAAATTGTTAGGTATGGTAAATGTTTCTCCAATATTAAACAAGCCTGGTATAACATCTCCCAATCACCACAATTCAAATTTATTGAGCTCTTTAAACCGAAGGGATCGAAAACGATCGCATCCACATTCTTCTATGAATACACCTTTTCAGGTACTTTAATTATGCTTTCAATTTTATTTTTTCGTATTAAAAATTAAATATACTTAATGAATTACAAACTTGCATTTATTAGGGCGCGGATTCTAGTTCAAATACCTCGAGCTGTAATAGCTCAACGCCTTCTAGTCCAGCTTTGCTACCTGCCAATACTAGCCAAACCCCACAAGCACCTGCCAAACAACAGTTCCATTTTCCAGGTACTTATTTAATGAGACGTTTGTAAAATGACAATCTATCATACCTTGTTTCCAGATGTTGTGCTCAATGATAAAGGTGTTACATTAGAGACTCATCGACTCGAAGGTATCATGTCAAGTGATAGTGAAAGAACAGTGAGCGTTTCGGGATCTGGTAGCGTTAGCACCGATTCAGAACGAACACCGGTTAGAGTTGATTCTCAAGATTCTCAAGTCTCTGATGGAGAACCAGGAGATAGTCGTTGGCCACGACAGAATAGTGTACGTAATTTTAATGTAATATTTACCCGATATTTTTATATCTAAATTAATTTAATATTACAGTTATCCATGCGAGAATGGGACATTCCTTATGATGAATTAAAAATTGGAGAACCTATAGGTACTGGAAGATTTGGTACAGTTTATAGAGGCTATTGGCATGGTAATGTTGCAATTAAAGTCCTAAATATGGACTATTATTTAGACGATGATAAAACGTTGGAAGCGTTCAAGTTAGAGGTACGTATAATTGAATATACTTTTCGTAATTCGAGTGCTTTTACTAATATAATTCAATATAATTTCGAAACTTGTAAACTTTTGTATTTACTTGTAGGATATTCCGCTAGAAAGATTGCTTATTCTAACGCCTATTTATTTGCACAAAAATAGTAATAATTAACCTAAAATTAGTAATAATCGCATGTAATTACTGTCTAATGTTAATACAGTTACTATACTTCTTTAAAATGCAAACATTGGGTTTCTATTATTTTACAAATAATCATTGACATGAAAATTAATTGATAAAGCATGAAATTGCAATTTATTGTAAAATAATTACTCTTTTAATACTATCCATTAAAATTCAATGACGTTCATTATTAAAATTATATTACATTGAAATTTATAGGTGGCTACATTCCGAAAAACTAGACACGAGAATCTAGTTTTATTTATGGGAGCTTGCATGAAGCCTCCGCGCTTGGCGATAGTGACTAGTATGAGCAAAGGCATGACTCTTTACACTCACATTCATTTACGTAAAGATAAATTTAATATGAATAAAACCACTATCATCGCTCAACAGATTTCTCAGGTATAAGCATACAAAAAAAAAAAGTATTGAACGAATCTTAATTTTTTAATAGATTTTAATGCAAAGAAAATGTTCACGAGATTATTTTTATTTAGGGAATGGGATATCTTCATGCTCGTGGTATAATTCATAAAGATCTCAAGAGCAAAAACATATTTTTAGAGAACGGAAAAGTTGTAATAACTGATTTCGGCTTGTTCAGTGTTACGAAGCTTTGTTATGGAAATAGGTAGATTTTACATTTAATGTCATATCTGATGCAAACTCGGGTCGTAATTTTATACTTATTGTTTTCTATTATTAACAGAAAAGGAAATGCACTAAGTATACCACCTGGCTGGTTATGTTATTTAGCTCCTGAAATTGTTCGACGACTGAGACCACAACAAAATCGGGATCAGGAAGAATTACCCTTTACAGAAGCTTCTGATGTTTATGCATTTGGGTTAGTGTAAAAAACTGAAATAAAATATAGCGTTAAAATATGAAACTACCTTCAAACTCATTTTACAATTACCATAGGACCGTATGGTATGAGCTTTTATGTGGAGAATGGCCATTTAAAGGACAACCTCCTGAGGCAATCATTTGGCAAGTTGGCAAAGGAATGAAGCAAACCTTAGCTAATTTGCAAGCCTCTCGTGATGTAAAGGTATAAAGCATAATTATTTTTTTCAACTTTTTTTTTAAGGTCCATAAGATTTTTATATATGTTTAGTATCGATTTTTTTATGTTTGTAGGATATCTTAATGCTTTGTTGGTCATACCATGCAGAAAATCGGCCCGACTTTGCAAAATTGTTAACTACTCTGGAAAAGCTGCCTCGCAAAAGGTTAGCACGTAGTCCTTCTCATCCTATACATCTTTCTCGTTCTGCAGAATCCGTGTTTTGAATACATTTAAGTCTATTTAAATACACTGTTGTTCTCGTAGTGTAAATATAGAACTGTGCAAGTATTGCCAGATCTTTGTTCGTGAAAGGTAAAATAAAAATAATCACTGAAAGGTTCATTTGTTTGTTTTTCATTTGGTTTAACAGAATGTCATTAAAATCAACAAGAGAAAAAATTAATGATGTTTTATTATTTAAGTAACTCTACACTTTGTATACAGAATTTGGTTTCACCTTCCATAATAATAAATAGTATGAAAACTAAGTGAGAATTTATTGTTATAGAGTAAAAAAATACTGAACTTAATGTATTTATACCTATGACATATAACATCCAAGAAAATGGAGAAACATTGTTTCGAATCCCAACAAAAACTTTCATCCACTGCACACTTTTTGTAATTCTTGTAGTTGTCTCCGAAGATACGCAGCGCGTAATTTATTTAAAGCTATCCTTTTCTCAAATGTCAGTACCAAAGGCTTAGTAATTATATCCGTTATGTGAACCAATGTCCGTGTTCTTACTGTAATTAATAGTGAAAATCATTTTCTGTTCATAGCAAATAAAATTACTAAATACCAAAATAAATAAACCAACCAGCATTATTATGTATGCTGGCAAGAATATCCTGATGATCTTTGTATGTTTCTGCCATTTCTTCTTCTTCTTGCACCAATATTTTTAACAAATCTGTCATTGTCTACAAAATATATACCAATTAAATAATTGTAACTGAAATGCAATTATACGTGAAACTAATTAAACACATGTTATTTAAGAACCTTACTTTTAAACATGTATTTGATATTATTGGTGTGTGTACTATTTCTAATGGAATTTCTGTTGCTTTCTCATTGTGAGATTGAAAACAAGTTAAAGAAATCTCTTGTTCCTATAAACAGCTTACTTTAGAAAATGTGAAAATGTAAAAGTATTAGAATTAGTTATTTTTCATTTACCTTAGATTCTTTGCTTTCTGAAAATACTGAAAATATTAAACCCACAAAACCATTGTCCATTATCTGGTAAGTTGTTTGAGTTCTAACATCTAAAAAAATATTTGTTACAGTAAAGTACTATTTTTAACTATAATTTATATTTTCAATGATATAAAACAATTTTTATACTAACCAAGATGTGATGGACAAACTGTAATGTGAGGATGAGAATGGTACCATCCCAGAACATGCACAGGTCGTTTTAATTCTTCCCTTAACCGATCTGCTTCAGCAACAGCTTTTAGTAACTGTTCAGGTGAAATTTCTACCCTGTCTTTCTGTTTATCCAAACGTCTTAAAATAATAACTGCTACAATTTTTGCAACACCAAATTCTGTCTAACATAAATTATTAATGAAGCGATAGATATCTTTTTACATGTACAAAGAACATATAAGATTAGATTGAATAACAAATATAGTCATGAACATACATCCCCAATTAGTAGACCCATTACTTCAAATCTTTCTGTTGATAAAGCATGCTGTAAGCATACCATGTATACATCAGTTTGTAATTCTACTTTTGTCAATGGAAATGTAGCCATTGTATCTTTATCCTATGTACAACTTAATGTTCATGAATTGATAACCTATAATTAATTACATTATTAAATATTAATTCTGAATAACTTTCATCTATATTAGACAAAAGATTAAT
>NW_017100209.1:1730179-1743906 GCF_001263275.1 Habropoda laboriosa | reverse complement strand
TTTTGCAAATGTTTTATTATATTTTTATAAATTATTGTGTAAATAATATTTCATAAAACATCACAATATTCAAAACAAAACATTGTCAGTAATTACGTCAACGTGCACTTGTCATCCTAGTTGAAATTTCCTTTTGTATTTCGAGTATGTCCCAATGTTTCACCTAAGGTAGGTGGCGTTAAACATTTTTTTTTTTTTAATAAAGAATATATCTATTATGTCTATACGCAAACAAATACGTATAACATGTCGCTTTATACATCATACGTATAATTTCAAAATCAATGCCGCCTGATAAACTGGAAATATGTAAAACAAACTGTAAAACAGCAAAACCAGTTGTAATTGTAGGAATTAAAATTAAAAATATTTTGAAGCAGATAGTGTAAAATTATTTCAACTATGTCAATTTTTAATATAGAATTTATTGTTATATTGCTACCCGTGGAAATATTTGTTTCACTTTTTGCAAACTATTTAGTTCTTTTTTAATACAAACATATTTAAATTTTAATTCAAGAACGGTTTACTTTCGACAGAAAGACTTCTGTATTAGACGTGGAAATATGTGATTCTTTACATTTGTAATGAACACTATGTACACTTTTATGTATAAAATATAAAGATTAATGTAATAATGAATTTTATGATTTTTTAAATAATTTAAAGATAAATATCCTAACGGGATTAAATGTTTCCTGCACTGCTTTTCATAGAATATTGTACTTCATGGCGAATCACGATTCATAACAATATCGAATTCTTCTCGACAAATTTTTAAGAGTACCTGGAAGGCATTTTGTATTTGTCTGATTAATTAATAAATAAACATGATTGATAATAAATATATTTTGGAAATAAGATTTTATTAATCAGTTATATAGTTGAATAAATCGCACGAGATGAAGTTTTGGAGATGTGCATAGCTTTCAAAGCTGACTTTACATGTAACGATCAATAACACTTGATTAATTTTTTGTTAATAAATGACGGACAGGATGGCTAGTAGAGAAACATCAATTAATTCAAAAAACTCGGATGACCACAGCGTCGAGGTTCGTAAATTTGCAACATAATATTCTACATTTTCATAACTGCATTTAGTAATATGCACTGCAAATACATTGTTTATTATTCCTTTGTCGGTTAATAATATAACTAATGTAGTGTAACAACACTTAATTCATATATTAGAGAATATTATATAAAAATTTCAAATATTCCACTAATTATTAAGTTTATAATGTATACTTATTGTAAATTTTTATTTATATTTTAGACATTAGCAGAAGTCTTCCGATGTTTTATTTGTATGGAAAAACTAAGAGATGCACATCTTTGTCCCCATTGCAGTAAATTATGTTGCTATACATGTATCAGGAGGTGGCTCACAGAACAACGTTCTCAATGTCCTCATTGTAGAGCTTCCTTACATTTACATGAATTAGTAAATTGTAGGTGGGTTGAGGAAGTGACACAACAGCTTGATACCCTTCAAGCTGTTGGTATTTCAAACTCTAGGCATGAAGATTCTAGCAGAGATAGGTACTGTAACTTGAAGTTTGTAATTCTTTTTATTTTAAAAAATATCTAACTCTATATTAATATTGGAATATTTTTTCAAGCAGGTGTACTGTGCACCATGAAAAACTGTCTGTTTATTGCTGGTCTTGTCGCAGATGTATATGCCATCAGTGTGCCCTTTGGGGTGGCACCCATTCAGGGCACACTTTCAAACCATTAGGAGAAGTTTATGAACAGCATGTTACACAGATAAAAGCAGAAGTAGGTCAGTTAAAAAGAAGATTGATGGAATTAATAAGCCTTGTGCAAGAAGTGGTATGTGAAAATTTCATGTAGAAGATTAAATGTACTGAAATAAGAATATTATTTTATACTGAATCTTTCGCCAGGAACGAAATGTTGAATCTGTAAGGGCTGCAAAAGATGAAAGAGTTAGAGAAATTAGAAATGCAGTGGAGCTGATGATAGCACGTTTAGATTCTCAATTGAAAGCTAAATTGTTAACATTAATGGGCCAAAAGAACTCTTTGACATTAGAAACAGAACAATTGGAAGCTTTGCTGCAAGAAGTAGAACATCAATTGCACTCTTGTACACCTTCTGAACTCATAATCAAAAGTGCGGATCTTTCACGGATGATACATCAAGTACGAAAGAAGCCAATGGCCAGTTTTGTTACTGCTCCTGTTCCAGCTGATTTTCACAGGTAAAATATCCATTCCTTGTACTTTCATACATTTAATATTGTGAGAAAAATACTAATTTAATGATTACTCTAGTGAAATTGTTCCTGGATACGATAGCGCTACATTTGCAATGCAAAATTTTACGCAATTGCAACTCAAAGCAGATCCGGTATACTCTGCGCCTTTACACGTTAATGGCTTGTGCTGGAGATTAAAAGTATATCCTGACGGGAATGGTGTAGTACGCGGAAATTATTTGTCTGTTTTTCTAGAATTAAGCGCTGGTTTGCCAGAAACATCGAAGTATGTGCAACGATTTTATATGTGTGATTATTAATTGGTACATCTTAATAAAAAAAACCTTCTTTTAGATACGAGTATCGAGTTGAAATGATTCACCAAGGATCTCGCGATACAAGTAAGAACATTGTTCGTGAATTCGCTTCCGATTTCGAAATCGGTGAATGCTGGGGTTATAACAGATTTTTTAGATTAGATTTACTCGCAACCGAAGGATACTTAAATACTGAATTGGATACCCTTATATTGAGGTATATTAAACGTATAATATTTCATCTTTATTGTATTATTTTTTAATTGTAATATGAAAACCAATAACAGATTTCAAGTGCGACCACCAACATTCTATCAGCGTTGCAGAGACCAACAGTGGTATATCAGTCAATTACTTACAGTTCAAAATCAATATGCCACTCAAATTAATGAATTGAAGGAGGTAGTATCCAGATTTAAAACATTTGGCTATACATTTGTACATAACTCAGGCATATTTATTTTACAGAGATTGGCAATTGAAATATCGCGGAACGCTATGGCAGCAACCAGAGTACCTAGTGGAGCAACGCTATGCGGATCAACATCAAATGTGATGCCTATAGTAATACAGCAACAGTCACAAGCTACTGCAGATCCATTACTTAAATCCAATTCTACTCGTTCAGTTGAAACATATCAAAATGGTACATCTACAAGGTAAATTAACTTCCTTCATAATTCGATGTCTATAAAAGTGTGGAAAACAATATATTTGTAGGGCTTCGATAATCTCATGTTTTTTTTTATAGTAGATCAATGCAGAATGTACTCCCTGGCGGAAGTAACAGTGGTGTTTTATCAGGAGATCAATTAATGCCTATGTGCGAATTAGGAGAACTTGCAAATATGCGTCCTCTTGGTTCCTCCTCGACATTATCCTCTATTTCGTCGAAAACAAGTTTAAAACAGCATAAAGTGAACAATTTGAGTGTCGTTGAGGCTGAATCACCCAATCTACACAATACAAATGATGGTTCTTCGGGAGATTGTCCAGCTCATTCTCCATCTCCTTCTTATTCTTCGCCGACTGTGCTTAATCAGCAATCACTCAATCTCCTGTCTAGTAGCAGCAGTAGTGATAGTGGAGTAAGATGATTTCTTGATGAGAATCTTGATGCTTCTTTTCAGTAATTCAGTTTACTTTGAACTTGTACATAATCGAAATGTGTAACTTCTATTTGTTACAGGAATTAAGTGAACATGATATATATTTAGATGAATGCGAACATAACGCACCGCATTTAACTCTCCTGGATGATAATTCTAATGATGAAAATGACGTAGACGATGAAACTATGTCAGGTACGACAGAAACTTTCGTCATTTCATTGGATATTGTATATTTAAAATTAATAGATAATAGAAGCAATGTAAATGATCCTTTATTTTTTATATTACTTTATTGTAATATAACGTAGTAATATACTGAACTAGGTACAAGTTCAAACAGAGGTTCTGTAGGTGACGCGCAGGGACACAGGCATTGGGAAAGCAAGTTAGATAAAGGTGTTGAAAATGAAAAACCAACGAATGAGAAACCAGACGAAGATTTCGTGAAACAGCATCCTACTTCCCATACTCCCAATCACTTTCAAGCAGTCTCATAAGAAATTCTTTGTTTTTTTCCGAAATAATCTCCGTCCTCTTATGTTTGGTTTTATAACGAGAAATAAATATTTTAGTACATGTACTGTAATAGTCAAAAGCTATAGAAATATCCTGATTTATTGATATTGCTCGTATTATTAAATTTGAAGTGATCGTTTATAAATTTTGTGCACTTTGCGTTAAATATGGTGCCTTTTATTAATTGAAATACACGGTTTTTCCAGTATATTTGTCCATCAATGGGATCATAGTTATAATATGATTACATTTGCAGGAGAAAACGACGTAGAAGTTGCAGAATCATTAACACCCTGGATTCAGAATAAGCAACGGACAAAGCAACAAGGTAATAGAGACAGTGCAGGAGACACTTGCAGGTACGATTTTAATAAGATGCAACTACAATTTTTTTTTGCATATCTACATCAATTTTCAATAATTCAATTTGTTGCTGTAGATTACGAGGCAATGACAGTTTGGAGGATGAAATTATGCTGTTGCATTTATTCGAAATGCAAGATCGAAATTCTGCTTGGACCTCACTATGTTTCAATCAACAAGTGGACGACACCTGTGATTCAAGAACGTCATTAACCAGTTTACAACATCATAATTCCAGTCATTTACATTGTAACACTACACTGCCAAATCACGGTTCATCTGCATTTTCGCACAAACATCATGAGCTTGACTCAACATGCAATGAACAATTTGCTGACAAACGTTCTACCTGCTCCTCACATCTTTGCCAACCTCAGATGATGTGCAGCGGTAGACCAAAACTAAGTCAATTATCCAACATGTGTCAGCAAGAAGTTTCTGGATTAATTGCTTGTGGAAGTCAGACTAGTTCTGAACCCGCGACCCGCTCAAATTCGATAGACTGTGAAAAAGATCTTCCAAAGATATCTGTGGTTAATAAAATTAATCATGAGGTGGAGACATCCAGATCAGATTTGATAGTGCCAAATGGTAAGTGGAGCATTAATAGCTTTTATAGAATTTATTTATATACACATGTGCAATCATATAAAGTATATGCCTTCTCAGTAGTATTGGACAGCAACAAAATTGTGTCGAAGTATTTATTATCGCGACGACAATCTTCACCATCATCATCTACCAACGTTAGCATTATAAATAACGAAAATAATAAAATATTTGACTTCGAACAATTGCTGGAGACCTTTCAATTGTCTCCGATATCTCAAAAAGACACTGCCAGTTGTTTCAATAAATTAAGGTACCAATTTTTCTTAAATTCTTTTTAAAAATTATTTGTATTTCTTATCCAATGTTTGACAATAATATACAGAAAAAATATACCATCGGAGGGAAAATCTAATGGTTGTACCACTGCCAGCCACAAATCTCCTGTACTTTCGTTAGGACACGATGCACCATCATCGTCAACGAGCAGTGCAACGACAGATGCTATACCGAGTTCTAACAATTACAGTTGGGCTCCAGCGTTATACCAACATAAACACGGTAAGTACAAGTAGTTTTGTAAGAACAACTCGAAATTTAAATATAAAATCAGTAATATGACACTTATTTTAGGTCAAAAGAATGTTTTAGAGGCTACAATGCAAGCATCTTCTAACGATAGTTCTAGCAAATGCACCGCGGAAAAGTAAATAGAACTTTTTGTTGTGCTAATGAAATAGTGTTATAAATATAAAATACTTGGAGATATAAAGCTAAATTATTATCATTACAGGTCGTTAGAAGAAACTAATTCTTGAAGTTCGTCCTGAATTACATCTGTCGTATTTATATGTTACAAATGTACTGTGATTCCGTTTATTTATCTAAAAGTTAATTAATATTATTAGAAATGATAGAAAAGTAGTAAGAACATTAAGAATTAAAGACCTGGTATTTGAATGTTTTAACATGGTAAGTGTAATATTCTAATAAAATCGATCTTTTATAGCAGATACTGAATACTATCAAAAATACAAAATGCACAATATTGCATATATAATTTGCAACTATTCGATAGTTATTCAGTACATGCTATGATATAATTGTTTTAAAACCTTAGTAAGACACTAGTAACGCAAAACTAACCTTCTTTCAGCTTAAAAAGCGTATACAAAAAGAATACGACGAACAGCATTCCATATTAAGTAACTTGATTTACATTATTTATCATTATTTATTATATGTACGTGTGTTATATTCTTAGAAAAATTCAAATTTCCTTAGACTCAAATATTAATATATTGTATAGTAACAAAATACTCAATATGTTTATCTTTGCAAATGGTTATGGTGTTACAAGTATTACGAGAACAAATTTTGTATAATTTTTGTGTGTCTGCTTGCATATACACATAAAGCGAGCACAACCCATGACAGTAAAATAAAATAAAGAACATAACTAAATAAATATCTTTCATTAATATTATGTACTTAAATCTTATTTAATTAATTTCGAACCACATTACGTTCGGATATTATTCATTAGGGACTTACATACTTTATTAGCTCTTATTACATTTACATGACACTTATGTACTAAAGTGTCATTGTTAAAATATGAACAACTTGTCACTCTTATTACAGATAACAAATACATTCGTTATTATTCGCCTATATCACATATGAATGGAGTTAAGAGTCAGAAGGTGTTCTATATTTTCTAAACACGACTTACAATACGGCGTCGTTACACCTATAATAAATGTCATCTAAACTGTCCACAATATACGTACAGACTGGCGAATTAGATACATGATAGTTTGTACAAGGTCTACTATTGTACAAATCTTATCTTTTACTAAATAAATTTTCATATATACATACACATTATGTAATACTAGAAAGTAAGTTGTTTCATTCTTTGCTTTTTCTTATTTACAGTATCTAAAAATCTATAAAAATTTCTTTAAAAAACAGAAATTTAATCACGAAATATGAAACAAATGAAAATTCATTGTTTTTAAAATTTTTTTCGTTTCCTTTTTTTATGAAAATATGCATTTCTTAGCATTATGCAGCAGATATAATACGAAAAGAAATAGTTGCTCTATCTTACAATTATCTAATATTCTAAGAAAATAAACTATTGAGTAGTATCGTATGCCATTCCATTTTGCATAAGTAATTCGTTGCGAATTTTTTCATCTTCCGGATATTCTCTGGCTTTCTCTTCGTTTGGTACATAATGAGTACCAGTACTAAATTTTCTAATAATAAATTTGTGTGTTATTTTAAAATTTTTCACTTCTTTCCCGCCATAAGACTTAACAAATTAATGTTATCGGTAAATAATTTGTTACCTTGTGCCGCATAATTACATGATCCATCGTCTACAAATATGGCATAAAATGGTTGATCTGCACCTTCGTCTAATTCATTTACGCTCATTTCACTCAACCATTCTACAGATGGATTGCGATGCGCATCCCACCCTGTGATTAAACACAGGTATTCATGTATTTTATGCCTCATTATTAATCCTATTGCATATTTTACACCAGGAACTCTTCTTTTTGGTTTTACTTCTTCCTGAATAAAAATATATAAAATATAAGTAAAATCATGAATTACCTCAATAAGCCACAGTCAATTAAAAGTTTTAACAAATAATATTAATCTTACTTCTGGGTGTACATTATTTTGGCATTTTTGAAGCACTTGAAATGTTTGTGAAATAATATTTGCTTGTCCTCTTGATGTCAACACCAAATTCTAAAAGTTTTAACAAGATTTTGATGCAAATATATATACAGTCTTATAATAATTTTATAATGTACTGTATTAATTTCATAAAATACCTTTTGCATATTTTTTACTATTTCCACTAGTTCAGTTAAATCCATAAACTGCAAAATGTATATTCGACCTAGCTGTAAGATCGCATTCGCATCGTTTGGTTGAATCATGCATCGGAGTTCAACAGCAGAACGCAATCTTGCAGTTCTGCCATTCATATGAGTATGCTGTCGAGCAGCTATTTCCAAATTATTTACCATTCTTGTTACTACCTATTAGAAGATGTTACTGTATTATAACTTCAAAGACCAGTATACAATAATGATTCTAAGTTTAAAGAATTTACAAACCTCTACTGTTGTTGCTGCTTCATGAGTATTAAACCTTTCTATTGGACATCTTGAAATACCATTTATTCCAGGACAATTTTTCTTGGTCAGAAATTGACCACCATTGAAGACATCAATATAAAAATGCTCTATATCCTTAGATTCTGGACCACTAAAACAAAACATACAGCAATGTATAAAAAAAACATAGCATAAGTGAAATTAGAAATTAAATTCCTATTACATTAAAATTATTAAAACCTTTTTCATAACACAAAATTATGAAATATATAGAGCTACTAACTATAAGTCATACCTATACTAACTGGAAACTTACTATGTTTCCTTCCATCGTAACAGGAAATGAGATGGAAAACTAACAGGTTCACAACGTATACCAAGTCTTCTAGCTACACTTTCAAATACTATTGATAAAGTTATAGGAATTCCACGCCTATGTTCCAAAACCTGGTGGAGAAATTACATATATTTAAAATTTAATTTATAACATAAAATAATATATCATTTACTACATTTTTAATTTCATAACTTACGCGATCTATGAACGAATTTTCGTAATTATAATACATTTCAGCCTTTCCATAAAATCCTAACTTTTTAAATAATACTTCGCATAATGCATCTGTTACTTGGTTTGATTCCAAAACATTCCACTGATTGTCATCAATAATATTATTTTTCCAGAAGATAAATGTTTCTGCTGGGACTGAGAATATAGGATGAGCTGGATACTTTTCTTTGAGTAATTTTTTAGTTTGTTCTGCAATATTATCTAATGTTGATGATATTGCCAAATAAGATACATCTCTTTCTGGTTGACTCCATTGTGCTAGAATAGTTGCACCACGTTCTAAAGTTTGTTGCTTTGGTGGTAAAGATATAAATTTTTGCCATTCATCCTTCAAATGATTCTGTTTCATATATCGAACAACTTTGAGAGCATAATATCTATGTGTTAAATTGCTAGCTCTGGAAGAATGTATAACAGCATTATTACCTAATGATCTAGAAAAAATATATTTATTATGGTCATACTTACATAGTAGGGTATTTAATCAAACTCATAAGTTCATCCACCAGAAAATTATAAGCTGATGGATGAGCACCATCTTCTGGACGAAACAAAGGATCATATTCTTTAAAATCAGAATTAGATAATTCCTGCTTTCTGTAATGTTTACTGGACATCAAAGATAAATGATAAAGCAATTTCATTCTACTACTTAAGCTAGCTTTTATTTCTTCCTTCCAGTTTATCATCTGATCATTCAATTCTTTGTTCATTTGGTACATTTCCTTCAAAAGTGGCCATCTGACATTTTAAAAAATAAAATATTTATACCATTAAAAAAACACTGATGAAAATTATGTAAACTAAATCTCAAATGTTTTTCACATTGATACAATTAAGGAGAATATCTTCCACAGAGACAATCTGTATCTATAGTGTTTACAAATAAAACTTATAAATAGTACATAAAGAGAAATTTATATCACAAGCTAAAACAGTAATTTGCGTTTCGCGCAATTAACTATATAACACAGAAAAATCTCATCTAGCAGAAAATCTTTTACAAATTTCATAAAACTCCAAGTAAATAAAAAATCATAATTATTTCAAGACAACAGACAGTAATTCGTTTAATCCGTTATTTTAACAGTAACATCCAAACGTATAGACTAACGAAGTGTGTACCTTTGAAAAAATTTAGTCTTCCAGAGTTTATTATTGTTGTTGACAAGTTTGTACAAATTTTTGCACGACAAGCTGAAATTAACAACGTCCAAGAAGCCAAGTCGTTTAACTTCTAAAATACACACGATTATTTCTTCGGGTAATAAAATTATTGCGTCACTTGCCATTTTTTGTAATTTACTCTGGATCGTGTTCGTGTTCAAAATATCAAGTATAAAAACGATTTTCTTACATATAAAGTGCAATCATGAAATCGAACGAAACACGTCTACAACGTGCTTCATTTAGCATCACACTGCCTCAATGTCAGAAGCTTCTGTCGCGAACTCAGAAGTTGACACATTCAAGAAATGACGCCGGTTGGGGGAAAACCGCACTTAACCGTCTGCTTTTAGATAACACCACCGTTTTGTAATGGCAATGATCAATAATGGCAGGCAGTGTGCACCAGTGTTAAGTGTCAACCAATGAGAATAATATTCTTTTCTAGGCCAACTCATGAACTTCCAATGGCAGCTTGTCATTAAATACTCAAATGCACAACTAAACATTTTAAAGATACATACAACATTGTATAGATACTGATGTAACTTGCTGGCAATCTACCTGAAATCTATTGCACTACATATTTCTAGGAATAATATCTTCACAATGAAATGTAAAAAATGTTTAATCTTTTCCTTTTTATGTGAGTTGAAAACATTGGCAACAATTTCAATTTTTTTCTAGGGAATTATGTTGGTGTACTAAATAATAAATTAGTGTTTTAAGAACATAATAAATATTTCTAATGTTTTCTGTATTTTATTGCGGATTATTTATTACACCAAAATTTTAATGACATTCAACTATTGAATTAATTTAATACGCATGGTAATCCATGCTTTGACGAAGGGTCATACAGTCGACCTCGTCAATTTTTAAAGTGTTCGTCTTGACGTTGATATCCTCTTCAATCTGAATTTGCGTTTTCAACAAATAACGCAACGATGCTTGCGCCTAAAGAAACATATGTTAGTCAAGCAGTCGTTTTACCGTAATCAGTTGAAATTAAAGAATAACATAGATTGTATCAGTAATAATATAAAACCTCGAACATAGTGGCTTGCAATTTTGACACAACTTCGCGTAAATCATGTACTTCCTTCACGAGATTAGTTTCAACCAGATCTCGTGTAAGTTCCAAACCCGGTCTTTGACAACGGTTACCTAGTCTTGTATGCGCTAAAGCCAAGTAACATTCCTTATCAGCAATTGATTGCTCTATGCGTGTAATATTCTGTTTCATATCCGCTGCTTGCCGCATTATCTATACATGCACATATATTTTATACTTTTTTATTCCGCTATAATTATACTAATTAATCAATCTTCAGTTGAACTATGAAATTTATTATGTTAATTAAGTCTCTGATGTTTATGTTCTTATATAATTTCAATGGTTTTTATCATTTTAATAATTTTTAATTAAATTTCAATGCTCATCCTAGAAACACACACCTCGGAGTGTTGCAATTCTAGTTTCATTTTTGTTTCTTTCGTTTCTTCGATGCGGCGTCTGAAAGCTCCATCAGTGGCACTTTTCTGACCGATTAGATCATCGACCGCTTGTTTTATAATCGTATCGATATAACAGCGTAATGGCCTGGCGCCATTTACCTCTTTTGAAGCAGCAATAATATTGTTATTCGTTTGCATTTCCCATTCATTTAATTCTATGGTTCTTATTGCATGAAAGTGAATGTTAAAAATGTATCAGATTTAATAATCATAAAAGATATTGAAATTAAAGAAAAGGAAAGGATAACAAAAATGGTACTCACGATGGATCAAGTCGTGAGATACCATGATAAATGCTTAAATTTAAGCTGGTTTCTTTCAGAGTTAAATTATGCTTATCAATACGTAAATTATTCTCCTTATCTTCGAGCTCGTGATCCATGTAATATAGTGTCGCCTTTAATCGGCGTATTTGTTCCTGAGTTTGCTCCAGGATTCGAACTAGTAAATTTTCAGCGCCCTTGACCACATCGCATTCTTTTAACAATTCTGTGTCAACCTCATCGCAAACTAAATCGATTCCTAATCTGTGCTCTCTACAATTAAAATGTCATTGAAAATATTGCTTACTAATTTATTAAAAACTAAAATAATTATTAATTGTGATCTTTTGCTTTCGTAAATCTGACCTGAAAATGAGGCATTTTTCACAAATAACAAGAGCGTTTTTTTTTACGGATGATAGAGCATCCATAATGCGTTCCTTGTATATCAGTAGAGCATCAATTTCAAAGAGAACTTCCTTTCTTATGCGCAGTAATTCCTTTTTACGAAATTCAATATCTTCTATTTTTTCTTTGAGTCTATGGTCTGTTTCCAACTTATTGTCTCGTACCGTTTCAGTACTCAGTTCACAAACACGTTTAGATTCATTAAGTAGCCGATCTGCTAATTCTTGCTGTGCTTCAGAACATCGGAACCTGATTCGGTAGATAATTTTTAAATATCGTTGTCTTTTATTTTTTTACTAATAAGCTTAATTAAATAATAAATGCCTTTACTATTACTTCAACACAGTACGTAAAATATTACTTCCTACTGAGTCTTTCAATTTTTCTTTATTTTAGTTAAGTATCCATACCTGTGGCGATTATTCAGATGCCATTGATGTAAAGTAAATTTCAAAGGAGGCGGAGGAACTAACGCGGGTTCGTAATTGTTTTGCATTTTATTTTTTAAGTACAAAAATGATCTTATCGGTCTAAAGGAACACTGTTCT
The DNA here is from genome assembly GCF_001263275.1 of Habropoda laboriosa. Taxonomy (NCBI): domain Eukaryota; kingdom Metazoa; phylum Arthropoda; class Insecta; order Hymenoptera; family Apidae; genus Habropoda; species Habropoda laboriosa. The sequence goes on along the minus strand of NW_017100209.1, from coordinate 1,731,201 downwards.
TTTAAAGAGGCGGGTTCACAGGTTTGATCTATATATGGATGTAAGGATTGTTTCTATGGAAACGCTGCCTGCAATTTCGAATTTAACCTATTATGAAATAGTTTCTTCTAATACGTACGCAATAAAGAAAGAACGTATTAAATACTGTAACAAATACATCAAATATATACAAAAGAATGTATCGTATACTTTATATTTGTGAGTTTCGTTCTAAATAAATTATTTCTAAAGAAGTTAAAAAAATGGTTAAAATAAAAATTTGACACCCATACATGTTACACGCAAAATATAAAATGAATTTACATTGTCCAATCGGCATGACAACAAGTGACATTATCTACCTTCTTGTTTTACGTAGCTTACATCAGATGGACTCGTGATGCAATTAGAGGTTCAAGAGGAAATGCAAGTGGTAACCATGTTTCGCGTCTACGTCCACTGTATAATCACGGTGAATGTCGATGTTTTCGCCTTATTTTTTGATTTGCCGCGTATGCAACGCCGTGATACAATGGCGGCTTCCGTTACAAGCACGTACTTTTTGTCGACCGTATTCGATAAAATGTAAAGATCTGTCGAAAGTGCGCTCTTTTCGACAGGTTTTAGCCGTCTAAAAATGACATAGCGATATCGAAACTGTAAGGTATTTGTGGAGAGGATCGCTGGAGGTACTAATACACGTTACGAGGTACAGATTCTTTTGATCAATAACAAATTTCATAGACTCTGGACAATAAATCACTTACAAAGTGTTCGTCACTTTAAAAGTTTTTCTCGTTTGGTTTTTCAGGAAGGGAAGAACGTTCGCGGCAAAATGTCAAAGCGACCTGCAGATAGCGGGGATTCGGGTTCCCAGCCACCTATCAAAAAAGTTCAATTTGAGCCGATTTTAATCGGACCTATTTCAACACTCGAAGAAATGGACATGAAAGTTTTACAATTTCAAAATAAAAAATTAGCCCAGGTAAGGTCTTGAATATTTTAATAACCACAACCACTGTACGACCACTTACGTAGTTCGA
>NW_017100209.1:1721259-1730147 GCF_001263275.1 Habropoda laboriosa | reverse complement strand
GTTCTCAGGAAATTTCATTAATAATATTAATAATTAATGATTTATTATGTAAGCATCTGAAGTTATTGTTCCATATCTAGCTTAGTCTCATTGTTTATATATATTGTATTATGACAGATAGATGAATAACAGAAGTAATGTGTTATGTGACATTATATGTTTTGGTTATAAAAGTAGTATGATATAATGTTGGACCCTTTTTTTTTATAATTTTAATTATTTGCTTCTTATAAGGGAAAATTGTATTTTTTTATTAATTTTTTTTATATCCTTCTTTCTTTCAAATCTAAAATTTAATTATCCATTTCTACACTATGTTATTTTGAATTTCTAGAGATTAGAACAACGTCATAGAGTAGAGACTGAATTAAGGCAACGAATTGAACAATTGGAAAAACGACAGATGCAAGATGATGCAGTACTGAATGTTGTTAATCGTTATTGGAATCAGTTAAATGAAGATATACGTGTATTACTTCAGAGATTTGATGCTGAAACAGCTGATGAATCAGAAAATAAAAGTAAGAAGCAATAATGATGTGTATTTTATTAAATGATTAGCTATTTATAATTTATATTGTACTTCTACATGTAATTATAGATGAAAGTGAAGCTACAACATCATTTCTCATGCAACTTTCTACATGGGATAAGGAGGAATTAGATGACAAATTAGCAAATCGTGTTCAAGTGTCCAAACGTGCAGTTTCCAAAGTTGTACAAGCATTTGACCGTCTTTCTCAAAGAAATGAAAAAATTACCCTTGCACTTAAAGGAGAATTTGATGGAGGTATTTTAATGTAATGAATTGGAAGAATATCATATGTGAAGGTAAAAATTTACAATGTTACTGTATTTCAGAGGAAGTACCGAATATTGATGATGTTGTGCGCAGAGCAAATAGTGAAATACAAATGGAAAATAGGAATCTTCAAGCAATAAATATACAACTCCATGAAAAATATCACACCATTTCATTGAAAGTAAGTTAATTAATTAATTGTGTTTCTTTTACAAACTATATTTTCAAATTTATATGAGTAAATTTGCCCAATATTTTCCTAGATGTCAGAATTACAAGATACTATAACAGGAAAGGATACTCTTGCTGCAGAACTTCGTAATCAAGTAGATGATCTTCAGTATGAACTGAATAAAGTGCGAGCGCGTAATGATAAATTAGAGCATCATCTTGGAGAAGCAATTGAAAAATTAAAAGCTTTTCAACAAATACATGGTACAGATGAGAAAGGAAGTAATAAACCAAATACCTTAGTTGCATCGAGTGTGTCGCAAACGAAGGTATAACATACTTTGCAATATGATAATAACGATATTTCTAATAAATATCGATGTATTAAATCGTGTTTTATTTTGTTCAGCTTGAAGATTTACAAAGAGAATTAGAAGAGACCAGGGAACTAGCTAATAACAGACTGCAAGAATTAGATAAACTGCATCAGCAACATCGCGATGCATTGAAAGAAGTAGAAAAATTGAAAATGGATGTGAGTTCTTTGGTTTTTGTACACACTCTTATGGTGCCCTGTGTAGAATGTAAATTAATGTCTTATGCAATAAATACTCCTGTTATACTTGCTTTTGCTTGTTTCTTGTGTATTACTTCTTTACATTCGAATAAAAAGTATATTAAAAAACAAGTGAAAGGGAATTTTGATATTATATTGAATATTATTTTCAATTTTATTTTGAAAAATATTTTACATTTCCAGATACGACAACTTCCAGAATCGGTAATTGTTGAAACAACAGAGTACAAATGTTTGCAATCGCAATTTTCTGTATTATACAATGAATCGATGCAATTGAAAACCCAATTAGATGACGCCCGTCAGCAATTACAATCCAGCAAAAATGCTCATTTACGTCATATCGAAATGATGGAGGCAAGTGTAATGTTATATCATTTTTAAAAGTTTTATGAAAATCGTATTAACTCTTTAATGTCTTTCCAGAGTGAAGAGTTGATGGCACAAAAAAAACTACGCGGAGAATGTATACAACTGGAAGACGTTTTAGCTCAGTTACGAAAGGAATATGAAATGTTAAGAATTGAATTTGAACAAAACTTAGCGGCCAATGAACAAACAGGACCAATCAATAGAGAAATGAGACATCTGATTACGTCTTTGCAGAATCATAATCAACAGCTTAAAGGCGAAGTTCATCGTTACAAACGAAAATACAAAGAAGCTTCATCCGAAATACCAAGGGTATGTATATTAAATTTTCTGAAAAAAAATTAAATAACAAGATAAAAGTGTTTACAGTTGATATGCTTGCTTTATTATAGCTAAAGAAGGAAATCGAAGAATTGACAGCAAAATTAGGTCAACAAACGTCTCAGGAGAATAAAGAAGGTAATAATTCAGATGGTAGTGGAAAAGAAGAAGATGCATCGAATTCTCTTCCAGGTTCAACACAGGTACAACATAATAAACTTCTAAAGAGCATTTTAAACATAATATTTTACACGATATACATATTTTTGTATTAATGCAGATTAAAGAAGAAAGTGGAGTTTCAATAAAAAGGGAATCTGGAGAGGAAGAAGTAGAAACCATTGAAGTTGGAGAAGGAGAAGGAAATAAAGGAACACCAGATTCTTTAACTTTAACATCTCCAACTCTAAAAAAAGAGAAGGATATTAAGCGTGAAAAGGACATAAAGAAGGAAACTGTTAAAACCGAACACCGTGATCCTGCTCATCGTGCTAAAGATACGAAAGTAGCGGAGTCAGAACTTGTTAGAGATCTGAAAGCACAACTTAAGTATGTTGTATATTATTTAAGATTTATTAATATAATTGCTCTTATTCGTTATTATAATTTGGTCACATTAATTACAGAAAGGCTGTAAACGAAATGAAAGAAATGAAACTGTTGTTAGACATGTATAAAGGTGTTGGAAAAGAACAAAGAGATAAAGTACAACTAATGGCAGCTGAACGTAAAACGAGAGCAGAGTTGGAAGAATTACGTCAACAGATAAAAAAGATTCAAGTATTTATTTATAAGAAGACATCAATTTACAATATTTTATTTTTTTTTTTTAAGTAGATACAAGATATTGACTATAAAACTATTTGTTCAGGAAAGTAAGCGAGAGGAACGTAAAAAGTTGGCAGATGAAGATGCACAAATAAAAATTAAAAAATTAGAGGAACAAGCTTACACGCTTCAACGTCAAGTTGCTTCACAGAAACAGGTAACTTTATATATTTGATAAATTCTTGAAAATGTGAATTTTTTTAAAACAATGAACTATCGGTAATGCTAAACAGAATTGTGTGTGGTTTCAGGAAGAGGAAGCTCTTTTAAACGAAATGGAAGTAACCGGACAAGCTTTCGAAGACATGCAAGAACAGAATTCCAGATTGATTCAACAACTACGCGAAAAAGATGACGCGAATTTTAAACTTATGACAGAAAGGATCAAAAGCAATCAGTTGCATAAATTGGCTAGAGAAGAAAAGGATGTTTTAAAAGAACAGGTTTCTACATTAACAACGCAAGTCGAGGCTGCTAACGTAGTCGTTCGTAAATTAGAAGAGAAAGAACGTCTTCTACAAAATTCACTTGCTACTGTTGAAAAAGAATTAGCTTTGAGACAGCAAGCGATGGAAATGCATAAACGGAAAGCTATCGAAAGCGCTCAGTCTGCAGCTGATTTAAAGCTTCATCTTGGTAAGAGACTTATTTAAAAATACTATCAATTATTTTGATGGATATATTTTCTATATTTCTAATAATCTTTTGTTTAGAAAAGTACCATTCCCAGATGAAAGAAGCACAACAAGTTGTAGCTGAGAAAACTAGTTCATTGGAAGCAGAAGCATATAAAACAAAAAGATTACAGGTAATATTTGTTTAACATCATAATTTCTTTCATTTTATATAGATAATTCTATAACATGAAAACTAGTTTATATTATTATTATTATTATCATTATTATCATCATCATCACACATTACAGGAGGAGATAGCTCAATTGAGACGTAAAGTTGAAAGAATGAAAAAGATAGAACTGGCTGAAACTTTAGACGAAGTAATGGCCGAGGAACTTCGAGAGTATAAGGAAACTCTTACTTGTCCTTCTTGTAAAGTTAAGCGCAAAGATGCGGTTCTAACCAAATGTTTTCACGTATTCTGTTGGGATTGCTTACGTACACGGTATGAGACTAGGCAACGGAAATGTCCAAAATGTAATTGCGCTTTTGGAGCTAATGACTATCATCGTCTATACCTCTCCACATGAAGAAGGAAGGTTTAAATTATTGAAATTCATGTGATGTCCCTTAATTGAATTGTGTAAATCTTTCTTATGATGTGCATTTTTTTCTTATACTTTCTATTTATTGTCATAATCATTGGTAAATGAAAAAAATACAATTGCACATATGTCTTACAAAAAAAAGATTGAAAAGAAATAAAGTTTGTAAAAAATTGCTATTATTTTGTCGAGTGTAATATAAAGAAAATGCTGCATTTTTTAATCATTTTGTAGTAATTTCACTAAACAAACTACAATTTTCGTAAGTTCTGATCTCATGTGAAGGACGAAGACAAATCTTGTGAAAGGTGTTTTTTGATGGTGGCACAATGAACAGGATACTGAAACGGTTAGCTGTATTATAATTTTATTTACTCTTAAAATTCGGCTCGAATGTAATTTAGTCATAAAAATTAGTAAAATTTAAATTGAACGATAGCCTGAATTTTAAGAGCGATTCGAATTAGCAGATATATTGTAATATATTATAAATAGACATTTAAAATATCTACGTATATAATTCAAAGTAATAGTAATTTCACGAAGAAATAAAAACATTTATTTGATAATTATTAAATTACTTTAGAAAAAGTTCTTATTTAAGACAGTGGAGAAGTTTTAGTTGCATAAGAATCGCTTGATACTATTCTTTTTCTGAATGATTGAAATGTTAAAAAACTAGAGATGTAATTAATTTATTATAATGAAATCTTGTGAAATGCATAAAAAGTAGAAAATTGCTTAATTTAGAAACCTGTACTTCTCCAATTGAAATATACTTTTATATTTTGCCTAGTATAATCTCAACTTTTTTCTACTTTTGTTAATAAACATTTCTGATCTACGAAACAATGAAACGTGAAAATGTTTCTAGCATATATTACGTACTACAATATACATAAATGCCGATTTAAAAAGGCAAGATTAAATGTAAAAATAGAATAATAATCATCATTCAATGATGTAATTTACAATATTTTGTAACAAAGATCGAGAGATGTATCAATGGTTTAAAGCATAAATAGAAGATAGCTTTTAAATCACATTTTTAATGATTTATAATAACTGATTGTACCATGTTTTTAAAAGAAATTAACAAATGTATCAAGTTATATAGTAAAGGGTGTTTCCTGACTTACATAGAAGTCTGTTGTTATCTTAATTTTTTATGCGTAAATTTAACAAAATACATAAAATTTCCTTTCATAACAGTAACATATAATCACTTTCCAAATTAGTATATTATTAGGAATAATTAATAATTAAGAAAACCTTGTTAATACACATCTTGATATTCATATCCATAATCATTTATATATACATATAGTTACATTTAAAATTTTTAAAGATCCAAAAAAGCAATTTTGTTATGCTTATTTTCATAAATTTTTAATGAACAAGGTTTTATTATGTTATTATGATGAACAGAAGTTATATCACTGCATTTATGAAAGATTATCATAAGAAAGTTTGTACCTACAATACAGAAATTACATAAAGTTTCAGCATCCTTAATGACATGCTTGTGAAGAAGCAATGAATTAATAAGATTTGCAATGGAAGTATAGGTTTTTACAAAAACACTTTCTTCAAATAACGTTTTCTAATTATTCATAATCCATGAACATCTTTAAATAATAAGTTTTAAATTATTTTAATGAAAGTAACTCTAAATGTAAAAATAAACTGTTATAATTAAATTATATACACATATACTTGTTTTTAGTGAATGCTTATCATTACAAATAAACTTGAAAAAATAAACTGTTTTCAAGAAAGAGAACAAAAGTTATAGTATCATGCATGTTCACATTTTTATCATGATTAAGTTAGCTGCAACACTTAATGAAGCTATTCCATCTGCGAAAATTATTTAGAAGTTCTGCAAACTTTTGAAAATATCGAAAAATATAACATCGAATTAAAATCGAATTTACTTGTCATAATATTACGTAGTATTCGTGTAAATAAATGTTTTGTTCATTACATAACCGCTTAAAAAAACGAACTAGTTATAAATAACATTTTCTTTGCAATTTTGTAAACCGTCTTGTATACATATATTTATTGCAATATAACAATAATACAATAAATTCAATATTGTAAATTTATTTATCCGAAGCGAGGGACCTAACGTCCCTTTTACAGAGTTAATTATTATCATTATCGTCGGCAATCATTAGTAAACAAATCATCTAAATATCTCATTAAAAGAGGCTCGCTACTGTTAAAGTGTAATCGGAAATTCTTTGATACATCTTGCACTTCACGAAATATATGACGAACACTTTACTATATGCAAGTTCTGTCCGATAAAAAGCATTATAGTATGTACGTGTAGTACCTACGTATACGTGTATATATATACGTAAAAATTTATAGTGTAAATACGAATGGAGGACAAATACACTTTATAGTAATTTTCTAATAATAGAATTCATGCTATCTATGTAATAAGAAAAATCCATCTTTGTTAGTTAATTTTCCTTGGTTCAACGTAAACCCTGGTTATTAATTTATACATAAAATCTTGTATATAGAATCTAAATCAATCAATTTAATGAAAACTATCGTGTTCTAATTGTATAAAAAAAATTATACAAATTTACCTTTTGTAAAAAATAATCGTAAGGTGCAACAATAAACGTTATGTTTGTCTAGTTGTCCATATTAACACAGTATTTCTTTCTTTCTCTAATTTCGTAGTATCTTTCAATATACTAATACAATTGAATATTTCCGTAAAAAGTGTCTGATTTTTAAGCAAATCATTTTCAATGATATTATAAGATAATTATAAACTTTTAAGATTCATTAGGTACGAAGGAAAACATAAATGGAAATAAAAATGATATCGAAAGGGAGCAGAACAGATTCAAAAACTGGAAGTATAAATACCGCGTAATCGTAATAAATTTTACTTATCCAAATACTTGCACCCAGAAACAAGCAGTCACAATTAACATCACTTTACACAGAATTTCCGAACGAATAATCGAAAAGTCTGCAATATTACCTTATTATATTTGCAGTACATTCTACGAAAATGAAATTTTCCAAAGAAAACGGTACTTACTCCTAAGCTCAGCTAATTAGTACATAACAAACACTATTAATTAGATCGAATGTACAATCGCGCTATGAGTTACTCTAAAATTATATATTAAACAACAATGGATAGATTCGAGAAACAAGAAGCTCCTCGATGTTTCCCGTGTTCTTTTTTCGGGCCTTCTTGCTTTTTTTTCTTTTGTTATAGTTTTAAAAAACATGAAACGCTTGAAGAAGGACACTTCGTAAATGTTTAACTGATCTCTTTTTATTGGTGAAAAAGCTTCCGTTTAACCAATCGGATTACATTCACTTTACACAACAAATACGTAGTTCCGCAAAGTCAACCGTTCATCGACAGGGTGTATTCGGCGTGTAGTTTCACTGATGATAATCGTATTTTTTTTCTTTAATAATCGACCTATATATGAGTCTCTTTCTCTCTTAATGTCTTTGAGTGTGTGAGTGCGTGTCTATTAAACGCGTGAAATCCTTATCCGATGACCGGTCGCACGCGCGAGTGCTGAGTGCGTGCATGCGTGTGTGTGTGGTGTGGTGTGTGGTGTGATGTGTGTACGTGCAAGAATTTCTCTTTCCTTCGTTTTCTCGTTCGAACGAGATCGTTGATATACAAAACGAAAAACAAGCCCAAGAATGGCCTTTGAATCGTGTCTCGATACGAATATAGGTATATATTACCTCTATAAAATCATATATTCCAACGACAATCGATTTTACGTTCGATATATAAGTCTGAAGTTTCACTATGCATGTGTGGTCAATCTTATAAAGAAACGATACTTCGTGCATTCGCAAATTTTCAATCGAATCATTTCTCTGTGTTTCAATAACTACGTTGTAAAAAATGCAAAATACAAAATACAAGAAAGCTTTAGATGGCAATTTTAAGATCACTTTGGAATAAATAAGGCTAAGTTTGAAGAGAAATTTTAAATTAATTTAATGACAATTAAGATACCGACAAAGTATCTTTAAAACGAATTAAAGGGTTTGCAGTAAAAAAGGCGATCTTAAAGCTTTATGCTCATTCATTGACTTAGCTATAAATAAATGTCATTTTATCATTTTCAAATAAATTTTTTACAATCGAAAATTCAATGAAACTCGAAATTTTTCATTCTGAATAGGAAGTGATTTAATATATTAATATATATACTTTTTTATATTTATATGTGTATATACATATATATCGATCGATATGAAAACTCGATAAACATGAACGAGCCGTAACAGGAAAAGCCAAAAAGTGGCGATTAATATGAGCAGAGAAGATATTGTGTAGGTACAGCTACAGACAAAAAGAAAAAATAAAATCACTTAGCGTGAATGCGTTATGACTATTTCTTAATGCAGCAACAGTACCTGTGTTTAGGAATGTTTATAATATTCCCGTACATCTCAAAATTGTGATATACTTAAAACATAATCATGTTGTTAAAAAATGTTATACATACATGTATATATGGTACTTTATATAAATATATAAATATACGTGTATGTATATATTTATATACATAATTCT
>NW_017100209.1:1686745-1721155 GCF_001263275.1 Habropoda laboriosa | reverse complement strand
TTCTTATAACGAGTTTTATTTACAAAAATCAATACCTCCCTTACAATGAAATTTTTGACTACCTATGCACTATAATCTACAAAATATTTCATTCAGTCCTCCAAACAGTGCCCCTACTGTTTCTTTCGTTCGATTTTTCCGAATTTTCATCTTGAAAGATCCAACGGACGCACATGGATATCTAGAAAAAAAGAACAAATCTTTTCCTTTGTAAGGAAAAATCTTGAGAGCCTGTATTTTTTTCTAACACTTCAACTAAGTCTGTGTTTTTAGACTTTTCTTTTTACCTGTTCAATGAGAATCTCTTTTAATATATATGAGCCCCTCTTAGTTATGCTTGAAACCTGTTTTTTTTTCTTTTTTTTTTTTTATAAAGTAAGATAGCTAGCCTTTTTTACATCTACTTATAAAGTCCATTTTTAAAAACTGTTTAATTTAAGGTGGCTTTACCTAATATAATAAAAAAATTATTCTTTTTATTAGTATCACTCTCACTTCAGTTTTAACACGTGTTTTTACTAAACTAGTTATTTTTCAGCACAAATAAAGCGTTCTTAAGAGAAATGAAAATATTCGAAAATTAACGACTAAATTGTAATGCTAAGAAGAAAATGAAAGATATTTGTAAACAATTGTAAAGTAATAAAATTTGTATATAAGTTATTCAAGTATTCATGGACTATTAGAAGTTCCCTGTAGATTATTTTTTACTGAATTCAAGTTGTCGTATCCTGCTTCGATTGCTTCTGCCACAGAAGTCTCATTTTAAATTATTATCGTCTTATGTGCTACTGAGGCAAGATTAACAACCTATCATGTCTTTTTCATTATTCAAAAGGCTTCGGTAAAGACCACAAGCGAGCTGGAGAAATACTTATAAATACGTACTACGCACTACGTTATATGCACAAATTAAGTCGCCCAATTGTATATTATGTTGCTCTTCTCGATATAATAGTACCCTTTCTGAGCAACGGTGCCATTCTTCTTTTTAAACAGCGCTCGAAATAATCACGAGCAATTCGTAAATATCACTAAATGTACAGGTTGAATTCCTACGTTTATCAATGTAAATAGGTAATTCATTGAATTTACTGCGTTTAAAAAGAATTTAATATCGATCCTTAGATCCTTATTTTCTTCCCCGTTAATCATGTTTAATATATTATACTTATAATGATGATAATAATGTTCCAATTCCACAGCAATATTAATTGTGAGACCTATTCGTAGGAATCGAATAATAGACTAAATTACAATATAATTTCAAAATTATGAATAGTACTGTTAAATAGTATTATTACCGCTTCTTTTTACTGACAATCGAATAAATCGTTCACAGTTTCCACTATTTACAGCTCAATTAAATTTTACACATATGTCCATTTTTTTATCTCACAATAATCACTCCAGTTAGTCACTGTTAATTCTGGCGAACATAACAGTACGGAACACCGGCACAAAAAAATATCATCTAATTTCTTTTTGCGATTAGGTCGATCGATGTATACCGTAGAAATACGACTTGTTTCACTTACAGAATCGTCAAGGGTCAGAACAGAGTTTTTGTATATTTTCGAGATCTGCATCGTGTGACAGTATGAAATCTTTTCATAGCTATTAAAATGTTCTTGGTATTTAGAATGCAGACATCGTTTTCGTCTTCGTGATTCTCGATAGTATTTTATGTGGGAACACTGAAGAACAAATCACTTCCCCCCGATAAGAATAACTCTTTTTACACTTTTTGCACAAATTGAGCAGTTCCATGAGTACTTCACTATATAACACGTAGAAATAAACACACTCATTTTTATGAGTCATCATTCTCCCGAATTAGATTCATCGTAGTGGGAAAATTTAAGGAAAACCTGTTCCAAAGTGGTTTGGCTGAAGCTGTACTCTTCGATATCCAACTCGAGTTTGGCTAGAGAAATGAAGTTTCAATTATATCAGTATTCCACGACAGTGTAATCATATTTTTAATATTTACCTTTCTCCAATTGTATAAAACACTCGGCCAGCGAGTTAACTGCATGTTGGGGAACAGCAAACACTAATCTGTCAGCAAAACTTTCTTCGAGTGTTGCATCTGGAAAGAGACTGGAAACAAATTCTTTCAGACTTGAGATCCTATCACCGGAAGGTGTTGTTGGTGTACAGTCACCGCCTAAGAGTTTCATTTCGAGGGTATATCCTGCACCGTATAAGTTCTTCAGGTGTTGGGTAGAACCGATACACCTTAATTCTCCTTTCACCATTATACCCACTCGAGAACACAGAGCATCGGCTTCCTCCATTGAATGAGTGGTTAAAATCGCTCCTCTACCACCCTGTTACAAAAAATTTATCAATGAAGAAATACTATCTACCGACTGCTTATTTTCAAAAATGAAGAAAAGTTTATTTATGAAGAAACTCACCTGAAAACTGGCAAGAATTGTATCCCACAAAAACCTCTTCGACCTAGGATCCATACCAGTACTAGGTTCGTCCATTAAAACAACTTTTGGACCTCCGATCATTGCCATAGCAAAACTAAGTTTCCTCCTAGTTCCACCTGAACACTCTTGGGTCTGTTTGTCGGCGTGTTCGTGAATTTGCAAACCAGTAAGATACAAATCTACAATTCTGCAGTACAAAATTTAATTTACTTTTGTGGCTGAGTATTTTTTTTTTTAATTTGATAAATGTTGCAATGACACAAATTAATCACCTGCCGATATCTCCCCATGGTACACCACGAATCGCAGCGTAACATTCTAAATGTTCCCTAACAGTGATATTCTTCCACTGAGCGTCATGTTGAGGACAGTATCCCATCTGTCTGAAAGCTCCGTTCATGTTGGAATTAATATTATAACCACCGATTTGCACTCTGCCTCGAGTGGCTGCTTCTTCTGCTATGACAATTTTCATCGTTGTCGTTTTGCCGGCACCATTATGGCCCAATAAACCAAACACCTCCCCTGGCTCGACAGCTAACGACAGATTTCTTACAGCGACTTTTCGTTGTATTTGACTAGCTTCTTCGTCTTGTTTCGAGCAGCAGCTACACGATCCTGACTCCTTTTGTCGGTACTCCTTCCTCAAGTTCTAACGAACGTGTGATTTTAATTGTGAATGACAAAATTTTTTGATAATAAAATTAATATTAACACAATAAAGATAAATACCTGTACTAAAACTACAGGTGGTTCTTGAACAGATGACGAAGTAATAAGGTTAAAAACTTTCTGTCTTTCCGCTTTAACGTCCCCATCTTCGTGTTCTCCAATGTCAGAATTCTCCATAATTTCTTCACCGATAGAACCCCCATTACGCTACGGAAATGAAAAAATACTTTTAATATAAGATCGTTTTATAATTTAAACACCAACCAATTTTATACACCAACCAGAAAATGCTTGAATATATCACTGACGTTGCCGCCGCTCTTTTTGATGTCAAGTAGCAAAAGCACAAAGAACCACACTGGGCAGTGCAAAAGCACGCCAAAGGCCATTAAAATGATCTCCGTGGTTAAATAATCCGACATGGTCAAATGATGACAAGCAGCATTGATAGAGCACATCAGATGAACTCTTTCTACGTAATACACTGCAGCGTATGGTACATACAACGTGTTCAGTAAAGAAAAGATTACGTGTAAAACGAACGCTGCTGTTCCACCTGAAATATTCATCAATTAACGTTAGTACGATTTTTGATAAAAATTAGAAATAAAAATTTAATCTTCAAAGAGTTAAAGTTCAAGTGTAGCTTACTGAGACCCAGCATATCGAGAATTGTGACCAATATAAACGGTATGAGCCCGAAGAAGTATGCAATGTTAGGTAAAATACTCTGGGCAGAATCCATTTTATCAAAGATGTAACTCAAACACGTCGAGAAGAGAATTGATGCCGGACAATAAAGCATCAAAAGACCACCAAGAGTGATGAGTGCTGGTATTTCTTGAAGCGAAGGCACGTCAAAGAGAAATATGATGCCAAGAATACATAAACATATGAACGTCAACAGGCCGACAAGTACGATAAAGTATGTCAGGAAGTACATAGAAAATGTCAAACCATTGACACGAAGCTGATTCTTCGCTTTTATCTAAAGACACAATTTTTATAGTAAGGTGAATACGGTAATGCTTTGAAAATACGAATGATAAGGGAAAAAAGATGTCTTACTTCACGATCGTAGACCATGTCTACAACTAAAGTTATTGGTAACAATACAAAATTCATTCCAATGAACACAGCAGAACTCGCTGTACCGATATTGAATTCCTGTGGTTGGGAAGTTTGTTGGAAAGGGTGTGTCTTAACCTCGATTGGATTCAGATCATTTTTATCCGAGATCAATCTAATCACAAGTAAATAAGTTAATTTTATATAGAGTTACCTGAATCTATGATACGCTTCTAAATGACCACCGACCTGTGATAGGTGTTGGATAACAAATTTATTAAAATCGGTAGGGAATGTTGCATGGTGTCGTTATAAGCGACAATCAAATTGAGCTTTGGCAGGCCATACTCGTTGATATTGAAAGCGGCCATGTGCGGTGCGATCTTTAGTAAATTTGCAAAATTCCCATAGTATTCTTCAACATACTTTACATCGTGACTTATTCCGTCGATTAAATCTGTGATATCGTGGTCGGTGTTATTTGCATATAAAATTTTGGTCACGTTCCCATATGTATCTGTAAAACAAGAAAGAAAAGAACAATAGTAGAAATTATTTTATAAATTCATAAAAATATAATTGTTTTATTAAAACGTACCAGTATTCAATTTAAGTGACTGCATTTTGATCTCAAGTGTTTGAATGCTATTTAAATGAAGGCCAAGAACTACCAGAAAAAGAGGCGCGACGATAGTGAAGCACAATAACTGGATGTTCCTAAAGAGCCTGAGTATCCTTAGGCGAAGCATAGCGTACAAGATTTGAATGAAATTAGGCCGAATTTTTATGGGGTCCAATCCGAGGCCGAGAACAGGAGGGTTTCTATCATTATGAATGCCATCCGGTAAATCTCCTGCACCTGCAGGAAGATATAATGATATTCACAATCTGTAAATTTAATGATACTTTATACGTATTAAAACAAACGTACCTTTTGCTTGGCCATCATTCTGAACAGTAACACCTTCGTTCTGCAAACTCTGATAAGAGGTGCTTTTAGATTGTAAGGATAACGATCTGCTTAATGCACGATTCCGTACCATCTTTTTTGATAAATTGTCCATTGTACACTCAGGACCTTCATCCTTTTCTAGATGCAGAAATACTTCTTCTAAAGTAGTCATCGATACTCCGTAACTACTGATTCCCAATCTACTCGATCGAGTCTTAACCTCGTGTTCTATAGCTGAGAAAAGTGGTGCAAAACTTTCCACGGAGTTGTGTGGTAAAATGAAGCTTAATTCACGTCCATGTCGTCTAGCTTTTTCCGCCTTCGAGACATGAGATGTTACCAATCTGGTAATAGCATGTTCTCTTGCATTTCCTTCGAGCACCAACCTGTTAAATATATTGACAAATTTTACTAGATACACTTTATCGTAGAATTGTATTATTTAACAACTATTCAACGTACGTTAAATGATATCCAATGCCGAATTTATTTTTTAAGAATAGAGAACTACCACAGCATCTCAACCTTCCTTTACTGATAACCGCTTTCCTATCCGCTAATATGTCCGCCTCGTCCATAAAATGGGTCGTCAATAGAATCACTTTCCCGTGACGTCTAGATTGCAAGAAAGACCACATCTGCCTCCTGGAGTAAGGATCCACTCCAGCCGTAGGTTCGTCAAGGATAATAATTTTTGGATCACCGATAATGGCGATTCCTACGGACAGCTTCCTTTTTTGTCCACCGCTTAAATATTTCGCGAAAGTATCTGCCTTCTCTGTTAGATCGATATCTTTCAGTGTTTTCTTCACCTGAAATTAATCATACACATGTTACTTATTAGATTCATCTAAGATGTCTTCATGTAATTTATGATTTACGACAGTGTGTTAGTGGAAAGAGGAAAGGGTTAGGAAGAGAGATACCACCACAGGTGTAAGAAGCTCAAACGTACCTCTTGTTCCATCATTGATCTTGGAATACCCCGGACAGCGGCGAAAAACTCAAGGTGTTCTCGAGGTGTCAAGAGATCAAAGAGAATATCGTGTTGTGGACATACGCCAGTCATGCTTCTAATCGTCTGCATATCATTGGAATCTCTAACGTCGTAACCAAATATCAAGGCAGTCCCAGCTGTAGGTGCAGTTAAGCCAGTCAGTATGTTGAAGAGACTCGTTTTGCCAGCTCCGTTGTGTCCAAGTATCGCCGTGATCTGGCCTTCGTAAATTGTCAGATTGATGCCATTCACAGCTTTAATTTCTGCTTTACGACACTTCTGATAGGACTTGTAAAGATCGACTATCCTGATTGCTTCACGCCCCTTCATCTCACGTACTACCGGTTCGATGTCACGGTTGGTCTCTTCGCCAGGAATGAAAGAGTTCGATTCACCATTCGATGACGGTACCTGTAAATACGACTGTGAATTCATTTTTTCTATTTTCCTTCGCATTCAACATTTTGTTATTATTGATAATTAAACTTACTCGTGGAGTTTTCCTCTGGCACCAGAATCTTGGCATGAAGCAAAACCAGGCGGATCTTTTCGTTCCGTACTCACCTAAATTGAACGTTTAATATTTAATCATTGGATTAATTGATCAATAATTTAACGAATGAAATGATAAAAATTTATGAGACATACTTGGTATGACAGAGTCGAAATAGTAGGCTAAACACGCGTAGAGAATGATGTCTAAAGTCATCATAATAAGACTTCCTCCGAAAGGTATACCAGGACCTGACCAAAGATTGTCGAAATTAACTCCCTCTCCTTGTAGATCTAACACAAGAGCCTGTAAATAAATGTAGAAGTTTTATTAATCATAGAATCCCCTTTTTTCGTTTGCACATGATATTTCTTGATTGCAAACCTTGTCCATGGCCAAAGCAACGCCTGTTGGGCTAAGAAGGGAGACCACCCAAAACGAGATTGAACTAGAGTCCTTCACAAACACTTGAATAAAGTACATCAAGCTTAGTATCGTCACTGCAAAATTGCCAAGTACACCGGCAGTCTGAGAAAAAAAATTACAATTATTTTAATGTAACAGTTACATAGTAATAATACAAAGGTATTGATAGAATGCTTACACGCGACTTGTTGAAGAAAGGTGTTACCATAAAAGCGAACATGATTATGGAGAAACTGTAGAGCACTACTAAAAGGAATATCGGTAAAAAGTGTGTGTGCTGAAACATTTGTAGCGTAAAAAGTAATATTACTCCGACGGCAGAGAGTAACAAGACAAAGACACTGTAGATAATGAACCATGATAACCTGAAACGAAAACATTTATATCTTTTATTTATTTTTTTTTTTTCATATTTAAAATTCGTCCAAGCAAACTTTTACCTTTTTGTTTTTACATATTTTTTGTTCATGCAAGGTACAGGTCGTTAAACATGCATTAATATTTGAGGTGTAAAGCCGAATTTTGTTAGTTGATTCCTACATCGGATTAACCTACCAGAAAACAGAATCTTTTAGGCCCATTATCTTCATTCCCTCCTTGATCTGTTTCTCCTTTTCCCCGACAATCAGGATAAGAAGGTAAGTCACGAATTGCGAAAGAGCCAGAACCATAAAGAGAGGTATAACAACTCTAAAGGCCAGCATCCAGTCTAAATAAAAGTATATCCTTAAGAAATATGTCCAAAAAGCAAAAAGAAAAAACTGAGTATAAATTTTATTTCTGAACCAAAAGTATCTTCTTCGTTTTTTTTCTTTGTTTCTATAATTATTAGTCTAATATATTAATTCCTTCTAATGTTAGTTAGGAGATTCGTTTTTCGTCATTCAACGTGCAGAGATACATGAATTAATGCTATTACAAAATACCATCGCCCACAATTCTTAAAGCTCTCTAAAGCTTTTTACCTGCGGTAAAAGCTTCCTTGGGGAACATTTCCAGCCTAATATCCGGCATAGTTACGTCTTTATTCCCTGTGTCCAGCTGCAAAAATGATCAATATGCAGAATTAAATCAGTAGAATATACTCTCAAATATTATATCTCAGATTGATCGAAATCAAACACCAAGCACATACTCTTATCTTCGTGGTATCTATTATCATTTGCAACGCCAGGAAACCAGAGTGTAAATAATTATTCACAGGACACGATCCTCCAGTCTCTATCGACAATACGCCACCCATCCAGTGGCTGGTGTCCTTTCGGCAAGTAACTGGGGCGGAATACAATTCAGTCGGCGACGGTGGATTCGTGTATGAAGGATTAGTTCTTATCTCATACCTAAAGCAACAAATGTTACAAATTGAACTATCCTCGCTATCCAAGCTGGTATATTTCAATTAAACGAAAGGTGTTTTAATGTCTTACAGAAGACGTTGAGATATAGGTTGAGAATTCTCGAAGATTACTGCTAAGGGTATGCTGTATGGGTCTCTCCAATACGCTGCTTGCATATCATCCTTCGTGTCGAATACCATGAAATTCAAGGGAAGCTTGCCAGGAAAATCCCACATTGATAACCACAGGGCATTCATTGAGTTTAAAAATGTCTGAAACGAGAATAATACACGCTAAAGATACTGGTCCCATGTTTCTCCTGTATTATACACCAGGATGTACATACTATGGACAAAAGTGTTAACTGACAGGAACACGTACCAAAGTTTCAGTCGAGTTTGGAACAACGGCTATCGTGTTGTTCCTGTAGCCGTTGAATGTTTCGAATATACCACCCTCCTGTCTCTGTGTTGTCATTGCGGGGTAGTTTGGATTCGGTGGCAATACCTTTACCACGATCAACACACCTAGGGTGCACAGGGGCAGGAATATCTCCTGTGAAATAATTAGAAGAAAAAAACCAAAATTACGTCCATTCCAAAACGAGTAACAAACAAAAATTTTAGAATATTTCAACAACCTTGAATTTTCCAATAAAACACAAATTTTCTACCATTTCAAATTCTCTCCTTTCAACGGAACATTTTCAATTTCTCAGAATATTCCAAATTCTACATTATAGAAAATCACTCTTCGAAAAGCTTCCTCCGCAAATTTTCAAATATTTCCAAATTATTCGGAAAACAATAATTTTACAAATTGCTCCAAGAGAAAGTACTTGTTTGAAAAAGAAAAAAAGAGGGTGAGGAACGAAGTTCCAGGAAT
The DNA here is from genome assembly GCF_001263275.1 of Habropoda laboriosa. Classification (NCBI taxonomy): domain Eukaryota; kingdom Metazoa; phylum Arthropoda; class Insecta; order Hymenoptera; family Apidae; genus Habropoda; species Habropoda laboriosa. The sequence continues at coordinate 1,711,881 of NW_017100209.1, read as the reverse complement.
GTAATATGTGAAACAGATGGGTTGATATTTTTAATTCCAGATATCTAACACGTTTTCACAAACTCGACCCTAGGACTGCCAGCTGCAGCTGCTGTTCCCCTTTTTGTTCATGGTTAATAATGCACACGTTAAAAATCATACACGACGATTTCGATTGAATAGGGGGTAGAAAGTGAAGAAGGGTGTACGCAGGGTGGTAACTTCTGAAAGGAACCTCCCTCGTGCGTGCATAATAATTATGCTACCTGTGTGCTCTCCCTCCTCCATCCCCCCCTCTCTCTCTCTCTCTCTCTCTCTCTCTCTCTCTCTCTCACTCCCACACCTGTCGTGCACAACGTAAACCTGCGCAAGCGTTCGATACTACCCCTCTCTCTCTGTCAGGAATTGTTTGAATACGGGAAAAGTGGATATGCTGGTTCGCGTTCGTGTTCGGTCACCATGACGATGATCAACAACGGGGACCAGGCTAGTACGATTCATCAGCACGATTGTTCTCGATTCTCTCTCTGGACATTTACGAGCGATTTAGAAGCTCCGAGATTCAGCTCTCGTGGAAGATTCACGTCGAGAGAATTAATATAAATAATAGCAGTGGAAAAACGAAAGGAGAGAGAGATAATTATCGGAGGCACACGAAACTCTCTCTCGAGGGAGAGATATTGGAAATAGTGAAATAGAATTTATAAAATTATCAAGTCTCTCCACTTTTTTTCTTCGAGAATATTTAACTCTTATTTGACAAACAATCGTACATCGTCGTTGCATAATTTCACACGTTTCTCGTTTCTCTGTAATCATCAAAAGAAATATTGACTACTAAAAAGAAAAATCTCCACAGTGAAAACTACGAATGGTTATAAATTATTATTATTTTATTTTAAAAAGAGTGTACTGTCTTATCTTCTTTTTTTTTTATTATTGAATATCAATGAAATTCGTCGAAGGAGAAAATAAAGCTTGAGAGATATTCCATCAAGGTTGCCCCGCTTCCGAGTAACACGATCCCTGAAAGATACATAAAACGATGTCGTTTTTCGTCGATATCGTGACCGAGGATTCTTTTTACGAGAATCTCACGTTGGGCGTGGTGAAGATCCTCGAGAGCTTTCCGTATGTAAAAAATGTACGAGTCGAGCGTAGAAACGGATGTGAGAACACGGCCATCACCAGTTGGGAACAACGACACTGCTGCGCACTTCCGGAGGATGTGAGGAACTTCTATGCATCTATCGATGGCTTTCTGCTACAGTGGAATCTCGAGATAGCAGGTAAAACCCCTCTCTTCTGACAATTATTTCCATAATCTTCACTGGTCCTTGTATATTATTAATGATTACCTGATACCTATCTATTTCCGGTTCTACTGAACCACTGCGGCATATCTCCCCCTTTGCTTCCTTACTTATTTCTATGGGAATCGTAATTTAAACAGAGATTATCTCCGCGTGGGAATTCTTCTGCACGTAGATAAATCGTTTATCGTTTAAAGATCGCAGGAGGGGAGATCCTGCGATGATAAAGAATAACACAACAGTATGTAACAGGTTACTTAATTGTGTGAAATAATTAATGCCTTATTTCAAAGGGCTCCTCTTTTTCCATCGCGCTCCCTTAAAACCAGAAACAAGCGAATTATCATTTCACTCCGTACAATTAGCCGATCAATTTTCTAACCGATTATACACACGAGAGTGCAATTAAATTATAAACCAACAGAATTACTCATTGTTGCTCGTACACAGGTGAAGAGTTTCCTGTTGGACGGATGGAAATTGGTACTCTAGCGTCGTTAAAGAGATTTTCAAACAATCATCAGACTGGCGATTTCTCCAAGCAGGAATTTCACATCGACAGCCATAAGTTCGATTCTGAAGTTACTTCCGGTGGTGTGGCTGTAACTGATCCCGAAAATAGTCATCTTCCACCTGATCTGTTAGATAATGGTCATGGTTGCAAGATGTTCGAGATAGCGAGATGTTTTCCAGATAGTGGATTATCGAAGGTCTATCTGGTGTACCGCATGAAACCGGAAGTGGAGCCGCCGACGCTCTGGTTGCATCGAGAGGATGTTAATCGATGGTGCCACTTAGCGGATAACTTTACCGTATATTTTCGCATGATGCTGGTCCATCTAGGCTTGCCATTGTGGCAGTGTTGCGTGGCTGGTTTATCTCTGCCCACATGGATAGAGCAGATCTATTTTCTCCTTGGTCCTCATCTACTTCCTTCTGCTGTCGAACCGACAGAGACCATCTCTACGTCCATGTGGAACAATGGGCCTACGAATGTCATCGATATGGCCATTTTCAAGGGACGAGAGAGCAAACAGAAGAATTCCAGAAAAAAGTGACGTCTTGTGATTCTTAAGATAGTGTCCTTTGTTTTGTCGTTTCTTTCCAATTCGTGATTGATAAAAAAAAATCTCCTGTTACACGTTTTGTAGAATTTTTCTCACTGTAGAAGTGAGTAAATGTAACATAAAGAAATTCTGTCGTCTCCTGAAGACTGTATACAATTAATAAATATTTTAACCGTTGTTCTTTCTTTGTTTTTATTGAAAATAAAAAAAAAGATACAAACTTGTTACCGTGTGAAAATAAATAACTAGCGTAACCCATTCTGTTACATCCTGATGTAATGAATGTATTAATACGTGACCGATACGAGCATGAATATTTATATAAACCCTGGTCACGGTTTAATACAATGAGTCTCTGCACTTATTGTAACAAGGGTACATAGAAATTGTACAAATAAATTTCGTCGAAGCTGCTTTAGAAACACCGCTGGAGTGCAATGAAACTCTCTAAAATCCTCTTGCGATCCAATATCTTCACTGCCCACGGTTTCTTTCAGCAATAAATTCTCGTCGTGATAAAAGCATATTTTCCTGGCGCTACAACGAAAATCCTCTTCATCTAAGAATCATTTACATCCCTAAATATTACTCCCACGTTGCACGTGGACCGATCATTAAAAATAATATACTACCAACCTATCTGTCGAAATTTCTCGTGAACAAACAGACGGAAACGTTTATTTTAAGAATGGCTAGATCATGCGCTGCCTTGCTACAACGTTTCATCCTTGGTCATAAATGCATCCGCGGCACCACGTGACGAACGGGAGAAACACAATGCGTTTCCTAACGTGATTCAGTATAGGCGAAAGGAGCGGTGACGCGAAAGTGGGAGGGGAAAAAATGGAGAAAACAGAAAACTTTCCTCTTTCTGTCTTCTCGTTTCCCCTCTAGACGTCCAGTACGACCCTTGGCCCAGTTGGCACAATGCACACGCAAAAACACCCAACGAAACGAATTGGCAATACGCCCTCCTCGGTTGGCAGATGTGGACGTCCATGGAACGCAGTCACTTCGTCGCCATCCGTGGAAACTATCCGCGCATCTTTCTCCATCGGTGGCCGATGAATTCGAATTCCAGCTTACTGGCATCGAGAGCGTGCACATTTCTTTCTCTCTTTCTCCTCTTCGTTTCTTTTTCTTTCTTCCCCTCTTCTGATGCATATTCGATTCATATCACCAGCAATGTCGAATCCGCCGAGTTGTCCACGTGCAAGAGTGGACCTCGTTTTGTTCGAGTTTCAGTGGCGTTTCTAGAAAAAAATCTTTGAACGATGGAGGATGGTAATTCGGATGATTGGAGTGATTTTTTTTTTTAAGTATATTACATGTTTTTTAAGTAGACGTTTGGCTTTAGCTATTCGTTTTAAATGGTGAGAGGTTAGGTCAGCGCTTTTTCTGTTGAATAGTGTGTTATGTATATACCAGATGTTTCAAAATGCTGTGCCAAATTTTGGGGATACATTGTAACTATTTAAACGATTAAGAATATTATTTACTTTCTATATTTGTTTACAGAAACAAAATTATTTTAATTTTCCTATAAATGGATACACCGTACGTAAACACTTCTCAATTGACCTCATAAAAAATACCTTAACAATAATTCACAAAGATTTTTGGACTGTAAGTTAATTAAATGCGTCTTGTTTACTTGAACGGACTGTTTGTTCCGAAAATTTGGCACGACATTGCTTGAACACCCCGTATATCTGTCCAAAGACCAGTTCCTTAATCCATACATCAAACGTCCAATACCGCAGTACACTTATTTAGCATTCGTTTCATCTATAATGCAACGAAATACATCCTTTGATGTATATATGTATATCATTAAGTTACGATCGTTGTGTGTGCATTTTTGTCCAGTTCACAACACACGTTTTCTTCGTTACCCAATTTTTCTCGATCATGATACAACGTTTGAAACGTATTTTCCTACGGTATGATCGCGTGTTGCACTGTTCGTCAAAACTTTCTACGTCGACTTGTTAAGATAAAGGGTAGATCGAAGCAGAAGAGAGGAAAGGCGGACCTAAATATAGCTCGTTAGAGGTAGAGAAAATCGATTTATACATAAAATAAGTATTCGCGTCTATACTTAGGTCCCGGCCTCCCAACGTGAACTGCTGCTCGATTAAGACGCCTCTTCATGCCATAAAACGGCTAAACCGGTATGACTCCGGGGTGAAATAAAAATATTAGAGAAACACACTCGTTTGATCGTGCGTGCACACGTGTTTCACTGCACATATTGCTTTGTCCAGGGCTTTAGAGCCTACTCTCGTTCACGACGATCGGTGAAATATTGCCGCATAGTTCCTCGTTAACGCACTCTATGCAAACGCGTTCAATGCAAACTTGAAGTATTCCTCCGGTGAAACCTTGAAATCAGGTCAAACAGCTGCACGCTGATATTTAACACGTTTACTACCATGTTAGGTTATGTATGCTCGCGCATCATTTTTACATGGCGCCGCACAGGGTTATGGGAAACGACGCGCGGTCACATGGGAACAGTATGGCGGCGCAGTGAGAAGTAAACAAAAATTTTGTGTGACAGTTAAAATGTTGATTGTACGAAAGTAGAGATATCGGTGAATTATTTTATAGTACGTATTATAAAGATGCAAATATTAAAGTAACAGCTTGAACGTTTTTAACGGACGAGATTTTAAGCGGTTAATGAAAAATGCTCGGTGGAAATGTGGAAGAAAAGGTTCGTAGAATGGTTTCCTCGGTTTACTTAGTTTCAACGACCGTCAATTAGTTCTTGTTGATGACAAAGTGTATCGGTGTGCTTGTTAAATCAATTTTGGTCTGTGTTAATTGCTGAAAGTTTCAGACAAGTAGACCCCGCACTTGTCCATTCTGCGAGTTGCGCTCGTCCTCTTGATTTCTGTGAACACAGAGAGAGCCGCCGGTTGAATCGAAAATGAACAACAGAACACGCCGACTAATTTAAGCTAATTAATTTTGCAAATCGTCTCAATTAAATCGAAAGTGCATGTATGAAAATTTTGTAAATAAAGAAACATTTAACTGCAATATTCGCTAATTACTGCTTACTTTGTTAATAATTCTTAACTTCAATTGAAAGTCATTAAGGAATTCTTTCAAGTGCATCATTTCAGATTATATCCATTAGAATGTTCCTAAAATTAGTGATTCAACATTAACTCCTTTCACTCTTGTACACGTTCACAGACAATTTCATTCCTAACCTCAATATCTCAGAAACCTAATTCACCGTAAAACTCCATTAAACAAACCCCAATTTTTGATAAATCAGAATTCCGTGCAATTCCACAGAAAGCCCTAAAAGAAAAAGCTTTTACTTTCCACCAACTTTCTCATTCCTGTTATAATAGCATCACACCAATCATCCCTTACCAAACGCGATCTCTTTAACTCTACAACTTATTCGCCCGATACCCTGATCCAATCAAACGTCTTTAAACCTTCCAACCCTCGCCGTGAAAAACCTCTTACTCCATCTAAATCGAACAAATCCGATCATAGAGCCGCGAATCCCTCCATGTCCCGTCATTTCGATACCCCTAATTACTCGTTCCCTGCCTCTCTCTCTCGTCATCGATTTGCCGAGGATCCATTTCCCGCGCATTACCTCAGGTGTACCAACCGCGGAAAAAAAAAAGATTCTTATTGATTAACATCCAACCACGCGCTGTTTCATCGATGATTGGCCCCCCTGCCGTGACGAAAGTTTTCGCTTCAATGTGGAGCTCTTTGTTGGGAAGCTAACGTCTGCCACACAACAAAACACACACACACGTGAAAACGGTCGCGATGTGGTCGATAATTCGTCGTTTGCACTATTTAAGCGTTCGCGCGTGTAAGAGCGAGCAATATGCCAACCGAATATGTCAAGGCCTTCGCATAGTTTCTATGTCGTAGGTTAGGGGAAAAAAAAGAAAAAACTAATGCGAGTTGATAGGTCAACAGGAAGGGACATGGAACCGGAAGGGGTTAAATCGAGTGGGTCACTTGTGTGTGTCTGTGTGTGTTTGTGTGAGAGAGAGAGAGACATTGCTTCACTTTTGCGGCAGTGAGAGTGTGCAGTTTCTATACGTGTAGCGTTTAATTAGAATTTCTCAAGGTTGTAAAGTTTCTACTTTTTTTTTCAATTTATAACTTTTTTAATTTTATTTATAAGTAGAGCGGTTTGTTAATTTTCACTAACTGAATGTTTTCAGAGAAGTTTTATCGCTATTTAGTAGGATTATGTATAGGGTGACACATAAGTCACCGTTTAAAAATGTTTGTTTCAGATTTCGAAAGTTTGTTCCTTGTAAATTTATCGTGGAAAAATTCAACGTATGAAAATAATCGAATTTTTAAACGGTGACGTGACTTGTAAACCACCCTTACATACGTGACATAGTAATATCACACAAAAATGAGCAGTTATTAATTAAAGGAATGAAAAAAGGGGAAGGAAAATATATAAGGAAGATAATAAAATAAAATAAAAATACACGGTAAATACCCTCCTTTTTAGTATCAATATGACTCACAATTTCGTGTTTACGCTGACTTTGTCGGACAACCTACAAGAACCCAATTACTCATGCCACTTGAACATATCCCTCGCTGACTTCTTAAAATGCTGTAGTTTCCACGAATTTATCAGATTTAGCAAGAAACCTCGTCTTATCTAATCTCCAAAATTCTAGAAACCTTTCTTAATTCTTCGAACAATCGAAAAATTCGAAATGAATTGAAAACGTTTGATAGAAAAACCGGTAACGATGCGATTCAATTGTACTACCAACACAAAGGAATGAAAAAAAGAATTCGTGAGATTCTTCTTGGTGTGTAACGATTAGTATGCAACGATACGCGACGACGCAGCAAACAACTGATAAGAATTCATCGCGCATTTTTTCACTATCGTTACGTCAGTAGGCGGTTTGTTACATAATAACACCGACTTCGTTCTACGCGTTAGCCAAAACTTCGAGCCCTTCTAATTGCGGATGAAAACTTCACCGTTCAAAGATAATAGGGAACTCTTTAATCTCGGGCTCAGACGTTAATCTTGAGATTTATGCGAGGGTAAATCGAGATTGGCGAACATCACGGGTGCCAATACCGATGATGTCCAAGTTGCGTCATTTCTTGGGGAGATTCATCTGATTGGACCAGTCAGTGTCGCATTGTGCAGCTATGACTAATAATGGCACCTGCGTTTCCTCCGGGAAATCATCGTTTTCTTTCACTATATTATTCCAGATTTTTAATTTCATTCCGCCAACTTTACGATACTTTATTCCATAATCTTGGTAATTCTTTTAATATTCGAATATTCTAGTGACTTTTAATTCCTTTATTTTTCTATAAATTAATTTATACAATATTTAAAGCTTGTTATTTATCCAGAATTTCGGTGAAATAAATAATACAATTGAAGTGTACGACGATAGTGGAAATATTTTTAATTCTTCTTTTTTCCCCTAGTGCGTTCCCTTCTCTTGGTTCCATTCCCATGGATTAAGCTGAATAAAATATAACTAAACAAGAAGTTCAATCATTGTTTTTTCTGACTTTCAAAAATTCATCTCCAAGAAGATTAAAGTACATCATGCGTGTAAAATGTATTTCTCACGATGAAAATTGGATATGATTGTGGTATGAAAAAATTCACGTTGATTGAATTTTCTCAGGTTTTATTTTTTCATATTTTTTCGTTTTTTGTTCTTTTCAAGAGTATTCTTTCTTTTATCGCGGAGCATAACACGGAAAGGTGATAATTAGTTTATTGTCGTGCATCAGGCAACAATGCACGTGTCGCTCGTTTATTGTGTAACAAACGAAACGTAACACGCGTGCATGGTTCGCGGAACACAAATCGAAAAAAGTTCCAGTACTTAGCGATAAAACCAATAACCGAGCGACTAGAGTCTAATTTGACCGATGGTTAACGCGGCGTTTTCACCGAAACGGCGACAGGTTTATCGCTAAACCTTCGCGAAAATCAATATTCGCTTTCTTTACAGTCGTTATGTGTTTTCTCTCTTCTTTTTTTTTTTCACGGTCAAACAACAGTGTCATGCTATCGATACTAATTTTTTACACCACTAGTAAAAAAAAGAAAGAAGTAATTTTTTACTTGTTTATTCTTTCTTTCAAGGAAATTACTCGTACACGCGCTTTTGTACGACGAAGCACCTTGCTTGTTTTAAGTGAAGAAAAAAAAAAAAAGAAGAAAAGAAACTACTTATCATATGGAAAATACATCGTGCGAATGTAAAACTTGGAAATAAGTGAAAGCCAGATTTATCAATCTTTCATCTGTATTTTATTTATACACAATGTGTCTCCAGTGATACAGTGAAAAGTAAATGATGAAAGGAACGGCCACCTCTTCTAACGAATCGCTAATTTTAAACGTGACCTAATACCGAGTTACTAATTTTCTCAAAAACATCCGAAAAAAAACCTGCTGAAGTTGTCACGAACCTAACCTAACCCCAACTCACGAATTTTCCAAGAATCTTCCAGATAAAAAGTTTCCACAATTCCCCTAACACATTTCATCAATAATCAAAAAACTACAATGCTTAACTTGAGTATAAAACAATGTTGAACAAAAGAAAAAAAAAGATTCCTTAACCTTAAAACAAAAGCCGAATGAAGTCTGGTGAAAAATGGGGTCATTCGATACCTTCTATCGACAACGCACACTCTCGGACTTCAAAAAGAAAAATCAATCTCGCGTACTCGACAATGGTTACGAAAAAAAAGAAAAAAAAAGAGAAAAAAAGAATGGAAAAACAAAGGAGAAGAAGAAGAAAAGACATCAGTTCTACTTGGTGGTGAAACTTACGTGACTCACGTGCCGCTCGGCAGTTGTATCGAAAGGGGCGACTCTAATCGGCCGTGCCCTCTCCCTGATCGAAATTGGCAGCGTAGCCGGTGTAGCCAGAGGTAGCAGTGCCGTGGTCGTTCCTACCGTACCCGATTCCGATCGATCGTGACTCGAGAGCGAACGTACTACGAGCTGCGACAGCGGCATCGCGATGAACGACGACGGTGCAATCGGTGCATCGCCGGTTTGCGTTTGCAGTGCCACTGCTCCTTGCCATCCTCGCTCCCGGCAACGATCGCTGCAATTCACGGGGGAGTTTTGTGAAATCGGTAGAAATTGTGGCTGGCTCGAAGCTAATTCGTAGAACGAGCTTGAGAATCTTGGGGGTTTTGAAATTTGAGAATTTCTGAGACTAAGGATGCTTGAGGAACTTGATGTTTTCAGAAGGAAATTTGTGATACGATCGAGTGAGCTACCGAGGTGCGATTCTCTCAGGTTTAGGAACGATCGTGAATCGAGGGGGTTCGTAAAAACACTGAATTGTGACTCGAAGCTCCTCTAGAACGAGCTTGAGAATCTCGGGTGTTTGAATTTACGAATTTCTAGAAAGGAAATTTGTGATTCGATTGACTAATCTACTGAGGTACGATTCTCTCAGGTTTAGTAACGATCGTGAATCGAGGGGGTTCGTAAAAACACTGAATTGTGACTCGAAGCTCTTCTAGAACGAGCTTGAGAATCTCGGGTGTTTGAATTTGTAAATTTCTAGGAAGGAAATTTGTATTCTTTAAAAATTTCTGATTCAATCTTACTGTTTCTCATCTTAAGATAAGACAGAATAGTGCGTAATAAAAAAAAATTCATTCAATTTGTCTATTTATTCAGATGCCTAACTTGATAATCTTTATCCATATTATAGTACTAATGTTTTATCTATCCGCTTAGTTTGTACAATATGTTGCACCGAAACCTCGTCGATACTTGTCCAATAGGTTACACGTTATCTCGATTATTTAACTAGATGTTTCAACGATTCGAAAATATACGTTCTCAATGGTATTAAGGTTTCATGTTCAACGTGGAATGTACGTGGGAATATGAACAGTGTTAACTACTTTATTTCTAGAGACACGTAGGAAATGAGGATCCTTAGAGGGCTTCAGCTGTGGGCAACACTGACTTAGCAACTAAACTCTGGATTGATGCTGTCTGAGTTAAGCTCCGCAGCTTAGGGAACTTCCTTCGTTTCCGTTATTTTTAGGAACGCTTTAAATCGCGTCTCGTTACGTCTCGTTCGCCTTTCGAAAGTCTTTCCAGGGAAGAAGGAAAATCTTCAACAACGACTACGTGAAAAATCTATCTAACGTTCGGGAGAAAATCGGAGAAATCTCGAGTAAAAATTCTGACAAAATTGCAACATCAAGAACTATTCGAATTTGATACGATCGAGCAGAATATTCTCGAAAAGGAAGTTCATATTTTTTTACACGTTCTTGGAACTTCCATTGGGCAAACAAGGAATACTCTTTTAAGGCTCGAACGAGATTAAACGCGGGCAAGTAGATTAAAAAGAACGTAATACAATTCAATATTTTATTAATTATAAAACGATTCATAGTTACACAAAAATTAGAAAATTTCAAAGGTGATTCTACAAAGCGAAAAATAATACGAAAATTGCGCCCAAGGCTTCCTCTCTTTTTTTAACCCAAGCAAACCTCTTTCACCACCGACGAATACATTATAATCCATACGGTCCCCGGAGACGAGTCAACTGAACAACAGGATACTCACGCTTGGCCACGGCGAAATCAATCCAATCCCTGATCGACGAACGCGATTCGACGAAGAAGCAGGCCGAGAACCAGGGAGACGAGATTCTTTCGAGTGCTCTCTTAGCCTTTCCTGTTTGCCCCATCCATGTAAACTACGTCCGAGTAGAAATCGAACCAACGAATTTGCCTCTCATCTGTGAACAAACAACGAGAAAAACTAGACTCGTTCGTACGGGCGAGGTAAATCCACGAAAGATAAATCGCAGATGGCCTGATATTGTACGTGGAGAAAAGAAAAGGTGATTAAGTAGGAAAGAGGTAATTTCACGAGAGAGAGATTGAAGTCGACTTCGATATATCGACAAGCTTGTACAAGTGTTACAAGGTGAAGAAGAGATATAACGCGACGAAAAGAGCTAATAAGGAGAACGGGGTTCCAATTTCCAGGAGGACAGCTTAATTACGGGGACATCTGCCCGGTTAAAAAGGATTCCCATCGATCTCCCCCGCGACTCTGTTTAATATCACAGATGATTAAATATCGTTTTATCGAGAGAAAGAGATATTTTACGTAAAATGGTTATTCTTGCTGGTAAATAACGAACGCTTTGACGAAACGTTTCATCTCCTCCCATGGTGTTAGATCATTTTTATTAAGAGAGGATCGAAGTGACACCTGGTGAGATCATCGATCATTCTTCGAAGGATGACTTATTAACCCCTTGACTTATGACTTTTCTTTGGGAGGAATTTACGCGACGGATTTTTACCGTTTTAGTATTGTATTAGGTAAGAAAGGCTGATTTATTATGGATTAATTAGATTTGGTAATCTTCAGTTTTACGAATCGAAACGAAAGTTAGAATTAGAATTATTTTTCGTTATTAATATAACTACTTTTATCGCATCCCGACCAGAATCTATGCAGCGAGTACGGCTGGTTGCTATAAGACAAGGGGCTAATTCGGTAATGGATCGTTTGATAGTCAAGACGATTAGATCGTTACTGGATCATCGGGAAATGAAGAAATTATCATTTCCAAGGTTTGCTTTACAAAAAATTGAATCGAAGTGAACAATTTTTATCTATTTTATCTAAAAATTGTACGTCTCGTTGAATTTATTTTATACGTGCTCTTCGATCCTGACAAATTGAAACGTGACTTATCGATTCATAAAAATGGAACATTTGATAGTTCAGTTAGTCGTTGTCAGAAAAATAGATAGAAATGAAAAAATTCAAATTTTCCAGGTCTGCTTTAGCAAAAGTGAATTTAAAGGGGGCAATAATTTCGACCCTATCTTAACCAAAATTCTATGAATATCTCACGAATGTCTATGATTCATCCTCAAAGGATTTCCATTGTATTTTCTTTCAAGCTTTAATCTCGTTAAAATCTAACAAAGAAGATTCCTGGACACCGTGTGGGCGTTCGGTGAAAAATACCAGCGCACGGAACACGGCGGCACTTCCTTCGTCCCTGAAACTTGATTCATTCCGACTCTAATTGTCTTGATTCGGTATATTATATCTTTAGCAAACTGTATTTTACCAAGAACTCTCTGGAGTGCTTTCTCAACGGATATACCATCAAGACGACGAACAAAAATCTACGAGAGAGAGAGAGAGAAGCTTCGCAATTACACTAATGTTTCAATAACAATGAAATTCTCCATTGAGAATACGCCTTATTTCCCGCGTGAAAGGACCAATTTTTTCATCGGTAAAAATTAACTGTTCTTTGAAAATAGCTTCCGCTAATACGTTCCGCGTAATTAAGTATCGTCAATTTTTGATTAAAACGCTACGACGAAGATATAGGAAGCTGGCTTATTTCTATCCACGAGAATTTAATATCGGGGTAATGTAGGTTTTATTACAAATCGAATTTTATCGAGTTCTGGAAAAAAAAAATGCTTCATCTTTAATCAGTTTACATCTTTTGAAATTCCATTTCCTTCCAGTTTTTCATGGACCTCCTCCATACACAGCTATCCATCGTATTAAAAGCCGATCTAATATCACTTCTCTCGTTATAACTTCTTGATAAACTGTAATTTCTCAACTTCTATTTACACGACATTTTTCTCGTATTTTTCAGTAATAAAATGTAAGCACAGCACGAGGAAATATTGGACCAGAAATTGTTCCGTAACCACTATAAGATCACCTAAGTAGAAACACTTGGAAAATTTAATTTCTTACTCTATCGTAATTTTTTCCAAATTAAAAAGTCTGCAGATCTCTAAAAAACAAATTTTCAAAAATCTTTCAGGATATCTAAATCTTTCTTTTCCAGAAAAATCTACAAAATTTGTTTCGGAAAATTGCAAAGTAAGCAAAATTTATTCACTAGCAGTGATTTTTTTTTTTTTTGCTTCACAAGAAGCTTATAAAAATTTCGGTCCAGGAGGAGTTTTCTAAGCGGATATATCGTAAGTTCAGCGCAAGGATATCATGTTCACATACGCGTCTGAATACTTCATGAGCCCCCCTTTACTGCTTTTCCACGGTCACGCAGCTTGTGCACCCTCGTCTCGTATAAATAATAAACGACACACGCACACACAATAGAGACAGACAGTGGATATAAATAGTTGTAATTCAGATATAAATACTGGTATTCGCGTCTGTGTTTCTTTCGATCATAACCTAACCTATCTTTCATTATTCATTCCAGACATCTCTCAGCGCCCATAAACAATCAATGGCTCGCCGATAAAAATGCAAATCCAACAAATTCTACCCTTTAATCCATACCACCGTCCGGATCACCTTCTTCTTCTCTCACGAGTGAGTTAACGGAGACGCGGAGGAATTTATGAATTTCAAGCGCACCCTTTGCCGACTACTTCACTTGGAGATGCGGCATAGTTGTATTGTGAGCTACAGACGAAGAATGCTGGAACTATGTGGGCGAAAAGTGTACAGTTGTATGGTCAAAAGGGTATAATAAATTGTAAAGGAGAGAAAATTGTTGATAAATTGATAATCGAAAAATTTTCACGAGTATTTTCGTCTGTAACATTGAAGGTTATGTTTTTTTTTGTACAATTAACATTTTCCAGACTTCAAGATGATAATGATAGTGAATAGAAAAACAATATTCAGCACTCGTGAACTTGAGAAAGTATTGTCTTTGCGCACTGATTCAATCTTTGATCAAAGCTCAAGGTTCAAGCGAAATACTGATACGTAACATTCGTATGAGATATGGTTATTGTACCTACATAATTAATGGCATAAGATAATGCAGGAGTGAATTCACTGTTTAAAAATGAACATGAAATAACATTGTACAGTATCAGAAATACAAGAAATAAACAAAAAAAAAGTTATATTGACATTGGTGATGCGAACATAACCTAAAATTAGATCGAGCAATCCACTTAAACACAATCAACTTCTATTCCCCAAAATCGAACGAACCCTCTTCATGTCAATTTTCATCTAATTCTCATCAGCCCATCAATTTTCTCCAAAAGTATACCGTTCATTTTATCATCGTCAAACACCTCCCTCCACCACCACCCACTCGCGCCATCATACACCGCGCTATTTACATGAAATAACGAACTCGCCACGTTGAACCGTATCGAATTTAGTTGTTCACTTTGAAAAGCACACGATGGCAAGCCCCTAATCGTGTAATTTCGCGTCGGAGAGCACGACGGCGATACTTTTAACGAAGTGGATCTCCAGCGCGTATCCTACCGGATGTAGACACTTGCCGGCGTATAAATAATAAATACGAAATGCACGGGAGGCACCGGCTAGACGTGCAGGGTCTTCACCCCACGACATCGAGGGTTGTCGAGGTAAGGAACGAACCAGACCAGACAAACCGACGCCGTCACGATGTCTGCCGAGCAACGCCGAATACGACGCGCTGTAATTGCGCGAATTACGTGACGAGAGAACGTTACGATCGTTAATCATTCAGTGACAGACAAACGACGAATTCCTTTTTACGTTAAAACGAACTCGCTACGACTTGTACAGAAATATTACATTCGCGTTGAATTTTTGTAATATCGAATTTTACACGTAAACATTAAAATTATTTTTCATTTTCATGGTTAGGTTAGGTTTTGCAAAATTTAAAAACAAAATATCGAGAAGATGAATCTATGGAAAGGTGGTACAACTAAAAAGACGCTAATCTTCGAATGAAAATAAGGCGAAAAGTTCGAAACTATCGTTTCTTTACACCGTTGAACAAAATGGCTTCTAACGCAAAATTAAACATATTAGAATAGCAAACAATGGTAATCCTTGCATTTCAGTATTCGCAATCTGTTCTGAAGTTCCTAGCCGAGAACAATACCAGAAAAATTCGATAAAGAACTCTCTGTTGTTCCATCGACGCGAACTTAACCTTCTACACAGGTACCGACTTTCGAATAACACAGATTGCATTCGTATCCGCATTCGTTGCACAACACGTATGTACGTAAGACGATTGCGCGCATCTTCCAACGCGATTGACATCACAGCCGTGCGTCACACAAAACAGGGAAGTTGTAACGGAATATTCATGATAAAACGAGGAATCACCCTCGAATGTTAGATAAATAAAAAAAAAAAGAAAAAACAGATAAAATAAAAAATTCGTTTCATTTACCACCGTTATGCAACAACACTGTGCAAATCAAACGTTATCTCACGTTTGTGAACGTTTAACCGTAAGGATGCATGGTGCTGCAACCATGTTTATTCAAGATAAAAAGGAAAGGAAAACATAACAAAAATTTTCTGCGAAATGTAAAAAATGAAACGGGAGGGATCTACACAATGAATAATAAATTCGATTATTTGTCAAGTGATAAATTAAAAAGCAGCTCGTCGATTAAGCCCTAACCAGACTGGCGTAAATCACCACACGATCGCGTTTTAAGATAATTAAAGATTACAATGTTATATCTGTGATAACGTTGGTAAGCCTGCCTTCTTATTCTCAACGTCCTTCCTATTTTTCATTCATTCGTTCAGGTTATTAGCACACATTTCGCTTCCGCGTTATCATCCTAAAAAAACATGTTTGCATGACAGTTAAAAACACGAATACAAGAGATTCGACGTATATGTCTTAAAAGGTTAGTTACTTAAGAAATATGTTCCTGAATTAAACATGTTTAATTTCTCTTAATTAATTCGTCCTCTTATACCTGCATGAAACGGGAACTTCTAATTGTTTCAAGTGACGAACCTTTATCGCGGCAGCTGCATACAGGGTGGTCAATTAAAAAAATGCACCAGCTTATTCTTACTGTGTTTAATACGGCAAATTAATAACAGACAGGCGGTTGTAAAGGACAAGCGTGACGTAAGAAAAAGCTTCGACCTAACGTCATTTTTCTTCCGAGTCAAGGAAGATTGTTAATGTTATATTTTTTAAATATCAAAATCATATTTTCTTTTTTTGCAATTCAATAATTCCGAAAGAATTCCCTTTAAAAGAGATCCTTCTGTTACATAATCTTTCTCAATCCAAGAGGTCCCTATAATCAATAGCTTTTAACGAGTCACCGTCTATAAACACTAACCTATTAACTCTTCAAACTGTTATTAAAAATACCTTTAACGAATGAAACTGAATTAAATGTGAAATTAAGTAACGACCATTATATGATGAAGTAATTTATTTAATTTATCAAGAAAGAAAACTTTGCAAACAAAGAAGGAACGTGCAAGCAAATAATAACGAGGTCCAATATCGAAGAAACAAGGGAAGACGAGCAAGCCTGCACGTAAGCGTATAATCTCGAAGCACTACAAAGACCCTAGGAGATTACTTGTTGCAGTGCGCTCATCATACACGTATCCAGGATTTAATCGCATCAGACGAAAGTCATGTAAGCCGTAGACACCGCGAAAGAAGATCTAGCTACGCGCAACCTGTACTGTTCTCACAGGAAAAACAGAAACCATGAACGTTAATTCGACGCGAACAATAGATCTCGATTTCGTCTAGTCCGACTAGGATTATTTTTTCTCCTAAAAAATTATACGCGGGAGAATCAGCACGCCCCTCATTATAGATGGCACCAAACGGGGTTGATTGAACTTTACTGGTTTAGATTTTTAACCTTATTTTACGGTACATACGGGTGAACTTCAAACATGAAACAATTTGTCAAATCGTAAAATGTAATATTGATTTACTATTAACCCCAAGATTTCTGATCTCTTCATATACGTTATGACGCATTACTAAATTATATAATCTATAAAAAGTTAAAATCCTGTGACGTTTTCTATGCACATCAACTCATGGGTAAATATAGCAACGGTACCATATGTTGGTATTCTACGCTAAAAACGTCGACTCCTTGTTTATCGACAGAACCGAAATTCGTAAGAAATAATTCGAAGACAAAAGAACGTATCTTACGACTATCTCTGATGAAAGAGTCGACGAGTAGATATCCTGAGAAGCTGATCATTATGGATTCACCATTGGGACATCGCGAAAGCTCTGATCATACGACCTCTTTCACGGCTCCCTGCAGAGACACTCGTTTGTCCAACTTTACTCATTATCTCTGTCCATTATACTTTATCTTCCTGCCGCACAATTTCTAACCTATTACTGCGATTACGGTGAAGAATTAAAAACACGATAATGTAAGAGGATCCCGTTTTCGTTATCACTTCCTTCGAAACAACAAATGAAACGATAAGTTAGAAAGAATCACAACACCGATTCACCGACGAAGGAAGCTCGGTTAGTCGACGTGAAACCATTTGCATCACAGTTCTTGCACAGGTTTGCTAATTCAATCTACGTCACTTGTTATCAATTTACTTGTCCATCCACACGACGAAGTTTCTATTCCGTGAAAACACAAGTAAAAAGAAAAAGAACAAATCTCCAATATACGAAAATTTCATTTTCTCAAAACACTACCATAATTTTCGTTTCATTTAGAAAACGAAATTAAATTTTACTTTATTATATTCAATTACGCTCGGTAATCTCGTCTATCGTTAACTCACCAGCGAAAGCAAAGCGTAGAGTGGCCGAGAGGCATAATTGCCCGAAGAGGGGGACACGATCCGTCAAAGGCAAAGAAACATCGTTTCCTTCCGGAAATCCTAACTCCGCCGGCTGTTCTGTGCGCCGATTAATTCGGGTCGCGGAGCTTCGCGAATCCCTCCGTGGTTACCCCACTGGCCTCCCACTCCCTACAGCTCGACAATCCTTACGAAACAAAAGGTTAAATTATCACCAACAGCGCCAGCCTTTTACTGCCACTTTGTTTGTCATCATGTTGTCGACGTTCCGCGAGCACTTTGTGAGTGCGATATCGATCGGAAACGCAACGGAAACCACCGTCCTGCATATGTATACGTATATATTGCAATCATACGATTTTCTCTGTGACTTTGCTAGTCTCGTTCCTTCGACCCTCAGTCTCCGTCCTTTTCGCTAGTCGCACGGGAGAGAGTAACCCAACGAGTCGAGTCGGGTCTATCGACCGAGGGAGAATCGGAGGGCGGAAGAGGGTCAGAGACGCGGAACCACACGGAACGAAAAATTTCGTCCAATTACCAGTTCGTACGATCCGCACTCGCGTCGACAGATATACACACACATACACAGTATCCCAATACACACGAAGTATCCGATAATTCGAGAAGCATCACTTTCCGTTACGAACGGTCAATGGTTTCTAATTCGTTTAGGGCATATTTGAAGAGCGATTATTACTTTTGCACTTGCACGCAGAGGTCGCTAAACGTCGCGCCTTTCCTCGTGGTGATAATCCTCTTGATCGTCCTCCTAAGTAGCATCTTCTTTGAGGAATTGTTTTCTTGAACTCTCACAATCAATCAAGAAACGATAGGGGATCGATTTACGTTGCTTGGAAATCCATCGATTCTTGAAGGTGACGTACGGTCGTCTTCGCGCTCGTGTGCATCAAGTACAATGGCTGAAATTGATCTATCATGAAGTTCCATTTTTCACGCGCAGATCGTTCAACTATCCCTGCCTTCTAGATATCTCGTAATCAGAGAACAAGACTTGCAACAAACATAGGTATCATTGTTTCAGCTGCGGTTAACTGAAAAACGGATTTAGTGGACTGTCGAGAGCATTCTGACGTTCACGGTTACATTTAAGCAATCAATTTACGGTTACGTTGCCGATGCGGTACTAGAACGAAGCGTGTCCTAAGATTTCGGTAAAGGGTTCATGTCCCTCGGTTACGAGTCGAGAAATGCACGCGCGCATACGAACGGACAAATATTGAAAACATAATTGAACAAAACAAATAGAAAACTATAGACAGAGAAATTGAATATTAAAGTACCAAAAAAGGAATAATAATAAGGAAGGAGGAAGAAACATTCTGCCCCTATTACTGTCCATGTTACTTTTCTTCCCTCTCACACATCACTCTTTCACTCACTCACTCACTCACTCACTCTCTCTCTCTTTCTCTCTCTCTCTCTTCTCTCCGCTCTTCTCCTCTCCCTCTCTTACAGCTCCCGCTTCACTCTTCGTGAAAATCGATTCGCTACCGGCCTGGACAGCAGTCCACGTCGAACGGCTCGAAAGTGTGCTTTCTCGCAATGAAACGTTACCTTATTACCCCTCGCATCTGCCGGCGACCGTTGTATATGAGGATCTCCAAGGCACGAGTCACAAAGGCTCATCGACCGGCATAACCAGTTGTCTCTTGTCACCGTTCTATGACCGCTAAAAACTTTGCTACGACACTCAAAGGACAGTCCTCGCGCTCTATATAATAGCAAACGAACGATGTGGCGGTTTAAATAGTTGCAAGTACGATGAAATAAAGGAATGCCACAGCCAAACACGCCCTCGATGCAAACCCATCGGCCGACGACGCCAGACTGCGCGAGAGCGCCACCTTTCTTGCCTGTTCTGTTCCATCCCCACCTTTACCCCTTGTATAGTTTTACATTCACCGTCTTCCTCTTTCCACGCGTCATTATCGTTTCCTCTATTTCTATCTTTCCCTTCCGGCCTTTATTCTACAGTATTTCTCTCATTTCATCTTGATATTCTATTTTCTAATTCCAACTCGACCACTATTTCGTTTTTGTATACTGTACTTCTCTAATGACTTTGTACCCTATGTTTTTATTGCATCGTATGTTCTTCCTTCATTATTGTCCTGTCACGTTTCTGTACATCGTACCATATATTTCTCGGCTTTAGCGTATTTTCTTCACTCTATTCCTTTCATGTCACGCGAGCCTATCTTTCTCTCTATTCTTACCGTTTCCATTATCTTTCTCTCGTTTCGCACCCTCTTCCTCGTCCACAAACCCTGCCTCGATCCGCGCAAGCGTACAGCGCCATACCGCCGTTGCGAATAGGTCCGCGTCTGCGTTCTTCTAATGTTCCCTGTCCGTCCAATCCTTTGCCCATTCTTCCTCCCGTTTCACTTCAAAACAGTTCGTTGGAGTTAGCATGATCTGGAAGAAATTATCCAACCGTCTCACCCTCCTCTATGGCAGGAACACGATGTGCCGCCTGTCGACGTCAGCTGGTGGATGGTGAGACGCGTTTCAATCCTTCTGCGACCATTGTCGACGGGACACGTGACCGTGCAGGGGTAATTTGTGCATGTCGAAGTAAGAATGACACTTATTTGATTTGTAAAGTGTCACATTTAATAATACAAAAACGAAATTGGAAGATATAAATAAAAACTATGCTCGTTCTTAGACAAAATTGTACATTTATATAACCTATAACATCGTAATATTTTCTTACTATTCCATATAATGTTCAATAGTTAGATTTAAGTTAATTGTCCTGTAATTATGAAAGTTCAAATACAGACGATGTTTACTTATAGATGGTTAATTTTTTATACCGTGGAAAGATGGCGCTGTCATCCATAAGAAAAAAAATTGCACGCAATCAAAAGGAATATATCGGTGCATCGATAGAGATTATTATTTAATGTGGGGGAAAATGCGTAAGTAACCCACGTTTTCATGGTCCTATAACATATGTTACCGTCACACGCAATTGTTATGTGCACGCGATTACATATGTATATGTAAATTCAGACTTATAATTAGTATCGGGAATTCGCAATTAAACGATTATGTAATGTCGCTTATTAAGAATCAATATTACGATCATATCGTACGGTGAGAACACCTGTTTTAAGAGACAAAATGTGTAGAACAGAGGTCTTGCGATATTTACCAATGTTCATAAGTATCTTCAAGTATTCTTGTACCAGTAAACCGTGCTTTGTACGAATCTCCAGCTTCCACCGGGGCAATAACGAATATTTACTTCCGAAGAGTACGATGTCTATTGTATTATTGATATACTCTCCTTACAGTCTTCTACAATCGAGAATTTGCTACTTTTCCGTTTGAAGTCCCCCCTCTTGCTGCTTATACATCGCGCCATATTATGAAAGTATACTAATGTAATTATGAATTATCATTCAATTGTGTAGAATTTTTTATAAAAATAAACAAAACAAATGCTTGAAACATTTACCACTACGTACTGAACGATCTAAATTGATGAGCATTAAATAAAACAAAATATATTTAAATTATTTGTGACAAAAATTTATTATTGTAAAAATATACCAAAAATTTCAATTTTTTGAGAATGGTTTCTCACTGTAAGGGTATAACATCGGAAAAAGATGGTTAGTGAAAATCACAACATAACCGTAATGATATACCCCGTTGTTCAAATGACTAGCTGAAAAGAGATCGAAAGAGAGGTTCGTCTGAAGTACGATATACATTTAGGTGTGGTCTTGTCAAGATAGATTCACTATGTTCTGATTAGAGAAACGGCACTCCCAGGAAGATTTCGACGTTAAAAACCGTCGAATTGTCAAATTCAGCTGAAGGAAAATATTTTGAAATTAAATATCCTACGATTACTAAGATATTTTCCCAATTTGTAACTTTTTTCATTCATTACATTTGGAAAAAGTAATTTAAAAAATTAACGGCAATTATCGAACTACTAATAATTGGTTTTTAATGATATGAAAATCATACGCGGTAGGTTATCATGTATTGTCACTTCCTACAACCATGTAGCAATTTGCTAATTAGCTATGGTAATTAAATTAACATTCACACTTGTGCTCAACGACCGTTTATCTACTTTACAAGGATTTTCATCTTTTTAGATCCATTTAGATTGAGGGTGACTATAAATAATACATGTATATGTTACTTAAGATAATTCATTATTGTACCAGAACGAACATTTATTTTAACTTACCTTTAACAATAAGTAAAAGTAATGGCAAATATATAAAGAAAACGATTAAATATTTCATTAGAAATCATAAATTTTTTTACTTCTGCATTTTACCTTTAAATTTATTCTGTTCTTTCGGAACAATTACATAACCTGCAATTGTAGTTCACAATACTTGGTTAGTAATATGACCACAATTTTATAGCATTTTTGTATTTTTATTATGAGATTTTTGTATTGGAAAGTATAAAATCTTCAGTAGCAAGCTTTTCGAAAAAATACCTTCGACCTTTATGTTCGTAATAATGTCAGGGCATGCGAAAACCATTTCCCCTCATCTCCTCGTCGCATTGGCTCTTCTATCTTTCTCTATCGAATGAAATGTTTTGGGGTCATGTTACTAGACGCGTGTTCTTTAACAAAGAACTTAACAGTTTTAATATCAAAGAACAAGAACTGAATATTACTTTTTTTTCTGCCGTAGTAATTTTTTACAAAAATATTTCACTCGTATATTATATTAAATTACTGTTGACTTTTGCCTGAAATAATTCAGTGCTTGAAATATTTCAAAGTGCTGGACTGTTTCGTAAGCTGAAAGTGAATTTTATGATAAACTATCTATAAGAATTTTAATTCACAAGAAGAATATCAACTGTGAAACTAACTACAGAAATAAGTCGATAATAAGCAAGCTTATTAAAATTTATACCATAATGGAACTTATCTTGTCTCCAGCGATGAATCATAATCGTAAAACCTTCGATAGCTCAGTTGGTAGAGCGGTGGACTGTAGTTGGCTTGTTGAAATTTGGATATCCATAGGTCGCTGGTTCAAATCCGGCTCGAAGGAAATTTTTTTACACTTCGTATAAAAGTGTTACTGCACTCAAATTGTATTGAAACAACATATTTTTTACCCAATATTATTAATTCGTAACAATATAATTACTTTACAAGTCACTATAAATAACAGAATATACCTTAAAAAAATTTTTAAACGTATATAATAATTGCACTTAAAACGTTACTGACAAATAAATTACTTTTTTCAATTATCAAATGCACACATATCCAAAAAAAAGTAGATATAATTGTATCATCAATTTTCTTTGAAAATATATATACACATACAATGATTTTATGAAATTTAGTAAATTAGTGTAATGTGAAACAACGCAATGAACGAAAAAAAAAATTATTTTGTTCGACCGTGACAGGACTCGAACCTGCAATCTTCGGATCCGAAGTCCGACGCCTTATCCATTAGGCCACACGGTCAGTTGTATAATTCTATCCAAACATTCCATATCATGGTACTTCACATAACTTACTATTTTTAAATATTTCATAATATTCTTTCTTTGTTATGTACATTACATAAATGAAACTAAAAATTCATATTATTCTTATTACTTTTTATTATGTTCTAGTAAAAACGTGACCACACAATCATTTTTAATGTTCAGAAATCTATATTATCGACATCAATTAAATAATAATCAATATGCAATTAAAATTAAAGAAAAATGATTAAATATTCTTTAAAATGTATATTCCATATAATAACATTAACTGTTCTTATAAATGTTATTCAAAAGTTGAATATCATTAAAGTAAACATTAAATTAACATTTAATTTCTATTTGCATACAATTTTCGTTTTTAATAAAATAATAAATATCGAAAATCGTTAGAGGTGTATTTTATCTTATTACAAAATAAAACAGCGTGCATTATTTTGATTCTCATTATTTTAATACTTTACATATTCCTGTACATTCACTGTGCTCACGTTCTGCTAGATGGCATTAAACTGTGAAAACAAATCAACTCTGACAATGAGCTTGACAGAATAGTATCTCTTTATTAATATTATTACCAAATCTTATAAACAAGATTGATAAGCGTGCCTAGTGTATCAAATTAACTTTTTGAACTATCATTTCTTATAAAACAATAACAATAACAAGATCAAAATAAAAATGACAACCTTTCAATCTCAACTTTTGTATGCTTTAGGAAATAAAACAAAAGTTCTTCCAGAATTGAAAAAGGTATTTGTTCGCCCTTTAATACAAAGTAAGTTTATTTTTACTATTATATTATAAGTGCAATATGTCATATACAACATGTCTCATGGAAAGGTTTGCAATTTATCATTTATAGTAGCTGTAAAAGCAATAAATCAGGAATACATAGAGGATGGAATATTGGACAGAATAAGCCAAAAGTATAATGTACCAGAAGAAATTGTAGATGAATATTATTCAGTCATTTTTACAATATTAAAGATTCATTTAGGTACATTGTCCGAAAGTGTTAAACCTATAGAATTTAAACAAGTATTAGAAGAATTAAGGTATGTGTGTGTGTGTAACATTTTATTCCTTTTATTCTGTTTTATATTGTCTTTCATATTGTCTTTTGCAGATTATCTTCAGAATGTATTGATGATTTGTCTACAGTTGTGTATAGTCAAAAGAGACCAGAATTAATGTCAGGTTTGATACAAAAAACAAAATTTTATCCACACTTGATATCTTGCAAGTGGCGCATAGATGTTACTGTTTCTTCTAGGTAATTTTAAATACATATAAATGGCATTATTAGAAATCTTTTATAATACCAATCATTTAGACATAAAAGTTAAAATCTTGGAGTTTTCAAGAAAATTCTTACTTAGTATTTCGTGTATTTTTAGTATATTGAATAGAGTCTTGGAACCACATGTTATAATGGAATGGACATTTAACAATGGGAAGCGACAAATATTTGAATTATCTCTGTCTAAGTTTCATCAACTAAGACATGCCATAGCAACTATCCTTGTTGAAATGCAAAAAGTTGAACAACAATGTGCCTCAAAGAATATTACATGTAGCTGATAATTGTATAAAAACCAATATATACATATATATATATATCTTTTTCAT
>NW_017100209.1:1667999-1686718 GCF_001263275.1 Habropoda laboriosa | reverse complement strand
GCAAAGTATTATTTTTAATACCTTTAATACTTGTAGTAATTACTTAAGTGGTGCCTAAGCGTAAAATATATCGATACTGTACATGTAGTTACGTAGCAAGGGTTTCGTGACTTTGTGTAGGTGGATCTGTTTCTACTTTGGAAGAAACAGAAGTTTTGTATAAAAATGTCATCCTTACTAAAAAACTGTTGGAGACTCTCACGAAATTTTCCAATTACAACACAAAAATGTAAATAAATTTGTTTAATAATTCTTGAACTTTTCACTTTTTACGTTATATAATAAATTATGAACTAAATTAATAGGTTATCCGAAGCTTTTTCCTTCGATGCGAATGAATACTACGACAACAGAAACTACTGATGCACAACGTATGTAAAACTATTGTTTATTATATCTTTAATAATCATTATGTTATTGGTAGAAATAATAATTTTCATTGACATCATTTTTATAACCCCTTTTATTTCTCAATAATTTTGAGGGTGTAGTATATTTATGTTTTATATTTACATTAATGAATTACTTTTTTAGCACCAACACTACGTAAAATAAATAAAGATGTGGCACCAATAAAGGATTTAGGTGCACTTATTGCAGCATATTTACCAAAATTTGTGCAAAAGGTTCAAATAACTGCTGGTGATGAGCTTGAAATAATGATTTGCCCAGATGGGTTGATTCCAACATTGTTATTCTTAAGAAATAATTACACAACTCAATATAGTTCTTTATCAGATTTGACAGCACTTGATGTTCCTTCTCGTAAATATCGGTTTGAGGTAAAGCTGCATTAAAGTTATTATTTTAGTACTTTGCATAATAAATATTGCATTATAATGTTTTGATTTCTAGCTTGTCTATAACCTTCTTTCATTTACTTACAACACACGTATTAGAGTAAAAACATATACAGATGAGTTGACACCTATACCATCAGTAGAATCAATCTATGATGCTGCTAATTGGTATGAACGAGAAGTATGGGATATGTTTGGTATAGTGTTCCAAGGTCATTCAGATCTACGTAGAATTCTTACAGATTATGGTTTTGAAGGACATCCATTGAGGAAAGATTTTCCTCTCAGTGGTTTTGTTGAGGTAATTTCATAATTTAAATTTATGTGTAAAATGAGATTTATATATTTCCGTTAGCAATTTAAAAAATGTTCCCTTTTTATGTTTAGGTACGTTATGATGATGAATTACAGAGAGTTGTATGTGAACCACTAGAATTAACACAGGAATTTCGTAAATTTGAATTATCTGCTCCATGGGAACAATTTCCTAATTTCCGACAAATTGCACCTTCTGATGAAAGTAATAAAACAGGTTCTTCTAAGGATAAGAAGTAAATTGTATTGTTGTAACATATTATAAATATACATTGAAAGGGACATGTTGTAGTTTTTATAGTGCTACTTATTTAATAATATTAGTAATTGATAATACTATTATTTATCCCTTTAAAATAAAGTAGTTATGAAGTATGAGAATAACATTTTTTATAGTTGGTTTAGTGAACTTAATAGTATAAATAATCCGTTCATTTTCTATAAGATGCTTCAAATGAAGTATGCGTATTTCGTATTGTTATTTATTTTACGTATTGTATAATATTATAAACGTAATTTATTAATTACAAAGTGCTTATGTCCTAATTTTAAGGCATATTTTTCGGTGAATTGTAAACAAATTGAATCGATAACAAAATTGACTGATCCTATCTTTAATGTTTACGTGTATCTAATAATAGGAATTACAGCATCTTATCCCTTTCTTAAGAGAAGTGTACAAGTACTCAACCTTTTTATACAATTATACATACGCTAATAAAATTTTATATGCACTAAATTTCATTATTGCATTTATTTTCTTTATTTAATTATGATAGCACCAGCAAATAGTGCGTCTTTAAACTAAGTACTTAATTATGTCCGTGTATTTTCGTCAGTACCAACAAGAATGTACTTCCAAAGAATAAGTTTTTTTTCAAGTATAAGGCAAGATACTTCCAATTTACGGGGCAAAAGAGAAACCTTTATGTTTCTTAAAAATATATCTTTTTTTAAAATTGTTTCCTTATCAATCCACCTGAAAATGTGCGCGTGGATCATATATAACGTCATCACAGTGCCAGTGGTATATACATACATAACATTCATTCTAACATCACAGTATTTCATAATTATATTCTCGCTATCGCGATATACGTTAGATTAACTTATACAATGATCGTACAATTTAAGTTCTTGCCCATCGTGAAATACTCAATTCCGGCAAGTGGATGTACACTATAACTTTTCAATGGGACTCGCTTTCTCTGCGGTGTCTTGTCGTCTTTTAATAAACGGAACGAACCCCCACAATGACGCGCCTACCACTAGAATGATACCTAAGATACTGAATATGGGGCCGTAACTGCCGATTTGTTCGTATACAATACCGCAAATGGGCGGGCCAATCAGTTGTATGATACCGTTTACGAACAACGAGATACCATAGGAGGAAGTAAGTTTTTCGGTTCCTAACATATCGGCCATGATGACCGCGGTGATACCGACGTAAATACCAGATGCTAATCCGAAAACACCACAATAAATTGACAGTAGGCTATAGCTGGTGGCTATAGGCAGGAGAGCCAACGAGATTCCAGAGATGAGCAATCCGCCGACGAAATACCAGTGCTTTGGCATAATCGAGACATCAGAGAGGGCAGAGCCCCCGATACGACCTATCAGATCTAAGATCGAAACGGTTGACAGAAGAAGGGAAGACATGTTTTTCTCAAAGCCTAACGAGATCGCGTACGCGGGTAACAGGATTACAAAATTCGTGTAGCTGACGGCGTTCGTCGAGTTCGAGATCAAAATCACCAGATAGATTGGATCCTTCAATAAACTGAAGTCGAAGAACTTGTTCATCTTCTCTTTCTCTTCGTTTTTATTCGTCTCGTCCGTGCCTTTTCTTGCAAACGTACTCGATATTGCATTCAAGGTTAACGTGGATGCCCTTTCCGGATGCAGAGCGGAAAGCGTGCTTCCGTGATACGGCGTGCTGACATAGTTAAACGATGACGTGCTCGGCGACTGGAACGGCGATTTTTGACGTCTCGATAATCGATAATCGCCACCACGTTCAGGAACCGCGTGCAGTGCCGGCGTGCTGTGCATCTGGCCCGTGATCTCTCGTCCCGTGGGCATACTAATCTTTCTCGTTCGACCTTGCACTGGTGTGTTTTTGTAATATTCTAACGCGACGCTGGACGCGCTCTTTGGTACCATTGGCGCAGCCTTCTCGTTCTTGTTCAAAGTAGAAACAACGTGATTGAATTGCTTCTCGTCTTCGGGACTAGTTACTGTGATCGAGGCGGTCTCCAAGTCAGTGTCGTTCGACTTTCTCGTCGACGAAGCTGGCACCAGGTGCTTTTCCACCGGTTCGTACAAAAGAGCACTCGCCCACACATTCAAAGTGACAGCACCCATTATTAATACTGCACCTCTGTAAAAAAGCAAAATGAACTTTAGCGTATTTTGTTCGGCCGATCGGCAGAATTTACTATAGCTTACAATATCGTCCATCGGGACATTCCACAGCTGTTGAGAAAAAACGTCACTTCGTTATTATGTCAATTACAGTTAAATGTTTGCTGATCTTTCTTTTACCAAATATGCTTTTTTAACACTGACATTTAATGTAGTTAATAATTTCACATAAGTTCCACTGTTCATTAACAATTGAAATACAATCACGTTTGATTAATGATTATATAAATCGTGAAATGGAACAGGAAATATTTGAAACTATTTCATGATTTAAAAAGAAAAAAAGATTTTTCTGATATCATGACTTATGATGCAATGAAATGAAAATAATTCAAAAGATCATAGATAGAAGCGTTTGTAAAAACGCTTTATTCTTTATATTCCTCGTATACGTCTTAGTTACAAAATTGTTTTATGTTATAAAATACTTTTTTTTCTATGGCGTATAAATTGTAAAAAATAAATACAAAGAATAATACTTTAAGATACAAATTCTTCTTAAATACGATTTGTTAATACTGTTAAGAGATTCATGTATCACATACTTTGATAACAAACAAATATAATATAATCTTTTACATTAATAGTATCTCGTTAATATACTGGCTTACAGATCTTATAAATTACCATTGAGTACCATAGACAAAGTCTTATATATTCTAACATACGTAAGACTCATTCTAATCACGTGTATTTTTAAATAATCGCTTTAATTGAAAATTCATTAGGAATTATGCGGGTGTTTCATAGTCTGCGCCGTAAGCTTGTTTCCTAGTTAGGGCAGACTATGAGATACACAGTTTGTGCGTCAATCTGAAACTGTTTCTCGTACGGATTAAGACATGAACATTCATGCAGAATGTTGTTATTCAATTTTTAAATAGAGTACGAAAGAAAGAAGAAAAACAAGAAGAGTGCATGGAAAATTTTCTTCGAACGTTGAGAACACTCCTGGCAACAGACATTCGATACTTTTCAAAACAGAAACAAAAGAAAAGAAAAAAAAAAGAAAGAAAAAAAGAGTCTATCGGAGACGAAACGTATATAAGTATCCCTTTCCCGCTTTTAAAATAGACCGAGTTGGAAGTCATATTTTTAGCGTGTGTTTCAGATCGCGGACAATATTCTGCGGTATACGAGAGAAGTTCATCTTCTTCGAAATCGCAGTTTGTCCCTGTCTTCTTCCATGGAACACATTCTTCTGCAACAAAAGAAAAAATAAAAGGGACGCTTAGATGGGCGGTAACGTTCTAGCTTATATCTATCGGTGTAGTAGTAGTAGTAGTAGTAGTAGAATAGTAGTAGTAGTAGAATAGTAGTAGTAGTAGCAGCATATACATATACTATACATAGATATAGAATATGAAAAAGGTACGTTTACGCTTTCGATACTCGTTACGCATAACGATATTCCACATTTGCATTCGGCAGTGATTAGAATTTTGTTTTCGATACACGCGTTAGAATCGACCAACTCGATTAACCGGTAAAGCGTTCTCGGTTGGCGCAAAAGCGATTTTTCGACACAATACGGCTGCTGCCTCGTGTCGCTGCAAAGGAAAACTTTGAGAAAATAAAAAAAAATACTAAAAAAGATAACCTAATAAAAAAAATGGAAAGAAAAAAACACGAAATGCATGTTTGAGACTGACTTACATTCGATGCAGCATCATGATTTATTAAACTAATTTGCACTTGGACTTGTTAATATCGTTTGATAAAGAAAATACAACGATCTATTCACATGTTCAATCGATAACGTATTACCTACATAAATTGCATATTCATGAGACCAAAGAAGGAAAAAACAAGTTTACTATATTTCGTGTTCGTGAAATAAAAATAACGTATAACTGGAATCAAAAATTGATAAACACTTTTTTTTTCGGATGAACGACCATTTTTTTTCCTATGTCTAATACGAAATGGATAAAAATTGCGGAGTTATCTTAATTCCATTTTTGCATTTACGACACGTTAACACCAAACACGTGAGTATCACGCATTTGCGGCATTATAATGCGCACACTTGAAAATCTACAAGTTCTTCAACGTCAAATCGTACGTTTCCGTGCTTCTCACACGGTCGTGATTATTACGTGTGCACACACAATAAAAAAAGACACGACACGTGCAATTACATTCCCTCCTCCTTAACTATTCATCGGGTATTCTTTTCCCCTCTTCCTTCCTATTTCGACGAGAATTCGAATGATGCTTTGTTTTAAAAGAAACGCAAGATAATAACTTTATCTTTCCATGTGCACATATATGTATTTCAAACAAAACAAGTTATATACTTTATATGCTAGAACGATTGTTAACATACTTCAATGCTAATACTTAGTTGTGCAAGAATAAAACAGATGCTTGTATCGTTTGCACTGACGATAAGTATCTGAAGCAAATTGCAATTTCACGACACAAAGATCGCATCCAGGTCTTTAAATAACCGCCCGGCCAGGGAACTCGTCTTTATCATCATGGAGGAAAGTCGTCACAATAGATGGTAATAATACTGGCCCATATTTATTTCGTCCCTTTTTATCGCAGTCACGGTGCAGTTGTGTCTAATTTAAAATCAAGCGTTAAAACACATATATTACTCATGATAATTGTTGGTAAGGTAGGAAGCGTGGTAGACAATTTCGACCATTAAAGTACGAGGACATGAAACACAAAAACGTATATATATATACGGAATATATCATTCTTACCTAAACCACGTGAGATGCGTCAAGTGCCGTTTTTCACATGCAGACTTCGGGGTTAGTATATAGATAATATTTCTGTACTTTTTAAAAATTAAAATAATGTTAATTGGTCGCGAGCCTATCGTCTCTTTAACAACCAATTATTAAATTATTTCTTTACACGTGTGTGTATATACATTACCGTGCGTGTGTCAAATAGTTAATTTTCGTTATCTTTAATGACAACACGTTTGATAAAGAGATTCTAAAACAGCTACAGATGTTGTAAATTTTGCAGAGATGTACAATAACGTTGTGTACACAAATGCACGCGTGTGGTTGATCTGAGCATCTCGTGAAAGGAGCTATGCACATGCATGATCGATCGTCGTCACATTTAATTAATTGTAATAATGATGTATAAATACTCACCAAAAATAATCTTCACAAAATATATACGAACTTTCTACGACAATAACACTTTATTTACAGATCTTCACGAGAACGAGAAGATGCCGTGATAATACACAAACGTCTCGTATTTTTTTTTCTTTTTTTTATGACACTCTCAGTGTCACAAATTACATAAAAATTGGACAAATCAAGCTCACGAATCACAGATACATTAAATTTTGTCAAAATTAAAATGAACGTGTTAAAGCATATTTTAATTGATTATATCATTTACTTAAAAAAAAGTCAGATATAAACATATGTAAAATATTAATAAATTATTATACTGTTGCATCAATTCACTAAATGAAATATTGTTAAATAAATGCTGTATCAAAATAAAAATGAAATTTTAATCTTTCATTTTAGTTATTCATGGTAGATTTTTGGTCTATAATTTCTTAGCAACCATAAATTGAATTTTTATCAACATAGTAAAGCCATACTTGCTGCACTTTATAAATATAATAAAAATACGTACCTGTAACCATATTCTCTCAGAAGAACCCCTAGGACAGGTGGAAGAAATATTGAACCTAATGCACTACCAGATATGCAGAGTCCATTTGCAAGTCCACGTAGCCGAACAAAGTATGAAGTTACTATATACACAGTTGGAGGGAAAGCCAAACCTGCCCCTGTTCCTACCAGGACACCATAACTAACAACAGAACAAAGAATAACATTATAAACTTGTATATCAAATAAAAAATGTAAACAATCTCTCTTTCTTCTTAATAGATATATAATTACCTAACACATAAGAAGGCCACAGAATTTGCAAAATAACTCAGCATCATTCCTGCAGCAGCAAATGTTCCTCCTAACAAAGTTACTGTTCGATAGGAATATTTAACTGATAGTATACTGGATAGGGGTCCTATAAAACAAATTGTGATCCTTTATGGATTATGGGCTTATAATTTCATAAATTTAATGAGAAATTAGTTTTATTTGAAAAGTGATATTATAAAAGAAATGTATCTTACCAAGTGAACTATAAAGGAAATAGCATAAAGCTGGTATCCAAGCAGCTGCAGCAGGTGATGCATTGAAAACTTCAAGAAATTCAACAAATAAAACACCAAAAGATTTCACTGTGCCTGGGATTAAAAGATTAACCATAACAGATGCTAAAAGCACAAGCCACCCCCATCCTCCATCTGGTGGAACTAATTCTTCTTCAGTTGTTACATGTTTAACTATAAAAAGAAAAGAATCATTGATGATATACCATACTATATTATCTTACTAAGTTCACATTAATTGTTTCAACATACTTTATGATACAAACAAATAATCTAAAACATACATTATATTGCACAAATAGTTTAATTTTTATCTTTTAAATATTATTAAATATTCAATTAGAGATTGAAATTTTTAACTGAGGGAATCTTAAAACACTTTTAAGTTAGAAAACCTTCTACCATTCTTAGGAAACATCACTCTTTTTTTATTTAAAATTCTGCACTACATCGTTCGAAAAAAATAAACGGTAGCACTTTTGAACGAGCGGATCTATATTATTATTAGAATTTATCGAGAGAATTTTAAATTTTCACGGTCGTACAACATATTTTTAGCCATGGAAGAAAAGCGAATAACGCGAAGCGGTTCGAAAAATCGCCGCGAGTCGTCGTTGCGTTTCCTCTGTGTTTACCCGAAAAATAAAATAGGGACGATCAGCTAACGTGCGTTGATCCTTTCATAAAACAACGAAAAACGAAAGTGGATTCATGAATACGATCAATTTACCTTGCTTATTGGTCCCATTTAAGTTACTTTTCTTCTCATTTTCGGAGTTCTGCGACACGAGCGTGTAGCTGCCCTTCGTGTTCTCGTTTCCACCAAATTTGATGTTGATTCCATTGTCTTGATCTTGGACTCGTTGCATTGTCATCGACCTTTTATTTCACGTTCACACTGGCGCGCGCGCACATATACACTCATGCACACGTATACGTATATATATACACGTAATTATACAAAGGAAAAGCGAAACCAATTGGCTGGGTTCACTATGAAGAAAGAAAATCTAACGCAATGACCACCATGCGTATCGCTGCCGTCGGCGAGCGAAGCTAATTAAAATGCAACGAAACAACGAAGGGAAAAAGAGAAAGAGAAAGACAGAATACAAGATCCTGATAGTGCACCAAAATACGACACAAAATAGATATCGTCGTGACCTATGAGTGCACCAGTATCAATGTTCACAAACTGCAGGATCGGCAGTTGTGTCCTCCTCTCCAATGGCCTCGGACTTCATCAACGATTTCAATTTGATGCTGCTGTCGGTTACACCTACGCCACAGTAGTTTCTTCTATTCCTCCGATAAACCGCGTCCCGTGAACTGGTCATAGACCCTGGTCGCGTGAACGATTTGCTTCGAAAAAGAGGAAAATATTCGCCGCGCTGCGAGTGACCCGACGCCAACGATGGCAACCCGCAATGCGCCGATGTTACGAGCTGTTTCACCAGGGTTACACCTCCGTCCGTGCCTCTTTCTTTCAACGCTCTGTCAAATTGCATAGAGCACATAAACAATCGCATGTATATCAGAATTTCTAACCACGGTTCACTCTATCATATCCCCCTCGACAGAAAACCATCGATTTCACACTCGGATAACCCGTAACGGCACCAAAACAACTTGTCCGTCGCGGAACGACTGATCAGCTGTGTATCACGCAGGGCCGTTTACCACTACTTCATCCTGTCTCCCACCATGTCCATACGTCCTCCCGTTTTCAGTCTTCCCTCCGGTGTGGTGTTCTGTCGATTTTCTCCCACTCTTTTTAAATGGTATACAGTTCTCTCTGTGTGCTGTCCTTTCTCCATCGACAAAACCCTCTTACTCTATTATACCTTCACGTAGGTCGAGCTCGCGTAGCAAGGAAGACGAACCAAGGAATAAGAGAATGGAAAATTTGCGATGGCGTGCAATTACAGGCATAGCCTGCGCGCACACACACGGGCCAAACGTAGGATTTTGTCCTCCGTTGCGCGGCGGATGCCGTACGAATTTAATATTTGTAACGCGCGCGCGCGGGCTCAGGCTCAATGTGTCCCACTTTGGAATAGAGAAATCGAGGTAGGAAAAACAAGCCCCGGAGCGTACGAAGATAAGCCTCGTGCTCGATATATATTGAGTGGCGATCATGACAAATTTTGTTTGCTATCAACCGGGCGCGCGTATAAGAGAACTACATTTCAGCTTATCGTAAGAAGGTAAATTTTCGTGGTGACTAATCAGTGAGTTTACTCACCTCTTGAAAAACCATTATCCCAACGTTTCCTTTCGAACATTTCCAAGGAACTGATTTATAGGACTTACGCATCCTTGCGCTACTTTTCAAAAAGTTTTTAAAATGTTTATGTAAAAATTAATAGATTATAAAATTTATTTAATATTCACAACAATATGCATTACGCACATTGTAATCTCTTCCTCTGTGATAATTTTTTAATTTTTAAAATAAAATTGAATGGTAATAGGAAAAGTACATATTGCATATTATTATGTAATATATAATAAAGAATAGTGTTCAGTAATATAAATGATATAATTTGCATGTACAGTAGAATAAATATTAGCTGGATCTCTATGTAAATACTCTTCACGCAGTGTCACTACATGGTTAGGTAGAAAAGTGAGATTCTATCATTTCAGTCATATCGCAAATTCCTGACATCACATGTTTGTCAGAGAAACCATTGTGCGTACATTTGACGATGAGTGTTCAGGGAATTAGAACGAAATATTTGTGATAGCGCACATACAACACAATCCTCTCAGTGGGCATTAGTTCTATTCCCAGAAAAGTGAAAATATCATACATAGATATTGTTATAATGAACACTTTCACGTCACTATAACTTTCAAAATTATAATTCATGTAATTTGCCATTATATTGTTAATATTTTACCCTACTTATTGTTTAGCTAGTACATTTTTCAATTAAGAATACTAATTTATATGTATCATTGAATATAATGTGCATCATGTTTCAAAAATAAATTTTTCAAGCAAATTCTCAGATAACTCGTCATCAAGTAAATTTTTTTAATCAAACCGGACGCTCCACTTTTTTTTCGAGTACACAAAGTTGCACACTTCATTTTTATCACGCGTTATATAGAACGTATACGTGACAATGTATACATTGATATATTTGTCATACGCATAACAGATCTGTACTAAATCTATAAAATATTCCGATAAGCCAGTTCGAAGTATTCCCAATCGAAAATACATATCTTCTCATTATGTAATTACAATTATTATATATAATTGTGCATTTTATAATATGTCCAAATAAGATGAAAATCACCATAGAGATTTGATCTTATCGATCTCGTTCAATACATAGTTCGATTTATTGGCCAAAAAAAATAGCGAGAAAAATGACGGGAATGGATATCTATGTTGGGTAGATAAGAAAGATACCTCTCAATCGAAGACGTCAGAATTATTACAAGCGGTCATGAAAAGCCATAAACAATGTAAATTACAAATAACGAACTAATTGTTCCTCTTTGCGAATTAACTTGAAACGCGCAATTGATAGCAGTAACTACACATGACTCAGTCTATATTTGCTCTTATTAAGCATCAATTGGTGTTGCGATGACAGTTATAAGAGGGATGCACGACCAGTCACCGATCCGTCTCGACTTCTCGAATTCATATGCGTGCATCCAAAGGGTATCCATTTTAATCGACTGAATTGAAGTCTTATTCTTGGAAATCGTTCGCTGGGAATGTATGTAATTCCACTATGAGGATAAAGATACAGGAATGAGAGTAAATATTTGATCGGGCATTATGGCTATGAGGAAATTACAATGCCTCAGCGCTATAACATTTCTCATTGTACGCTGATCATTATATACCAAATGCGGCGAAAGATATTTCTGCAGGAATATCAAAGGACAGATGCAACAGGATGTGCTGAATCACTGAATATTTTAATCAGAAACTTTATTCATACGAAAATATAGTTCTGCTTGAATGGTATGTTATTAAATACAATTTTTTTAGTATAGCTCTTTATCCTGTAATATTATACAAAAATGATAAGAAATATTTACACAAAATTTTTTTATGTACAACGAAAGTTACAAAAATAAAATTTATAATGATTTGTACAACGGTGATCATTAAAGAAATGATGTATATCGATAAAAAGTATCTCCCTTTGTGCTCCCCTCTTACATCCTTTGATTACGTTACTACATGTTCGTTGATGGCGCAATGGATTCGCGTAAAAACAAGTACAAATAGAAATATTTCTGTCAACAGTTTAAATTACCACTAAAATACTTCATTTATGATGTGCATTTGTGTCAAGAAAAATGTTTGTTGTGACGACACACTGCTTTATATGTTCGTATATTGTTCTAATAAGTACCAGTTGTGTTGTAAAAACATTCACCAAGAAGTCAAAGGTTGATTGACGTGAAAATAAGATAATAAATTTACCAAGAACTTAACAATGATAGAATTAATATTTCATGCAATGATTTGATGATATCGGAAATAATGATAAATTGGTTGACAATAACATTGATATGTAAATAAATTTCCTAATTGAAATATTTGTTTAGTTAGATATATTTATTTTATTTTTTGAAAGAGAACTGCACATAGCAAAGTGCTTCTACATAAAATGTATATACTTTGGGATACAATATATCTGTTTATATTGATCACAGTTCATAATTAGTAAAAATTATGAAGTATGAAGTGTTTGACTGCTAATATTAAAAAACTATTTTCATTTTCATTAACAAATATTTCTCACTATTATTTGAAATACATCAGAATCATGTTTTACTTTAACCACTTTCTTGGCTCTTATTGCCTGTCAATTTTTGCTTTTGTTTAATACTGTAATCTGACAAAGCAGCCTTAATTGCATCTTCTGCAAGCACTACAATATACAAAAGGAAAAAGTTAAATTTTGTACTTCTAATATATAATAATTATATTCAAAAGTTTTTTACTTATACTCTACAACTTTTAATTTATAAAAAATCCTTGAATGTTAAAGTTTGTAATAAACATTACTTACTTGAACAGTGCAGTTTGACAGGTGGTAAACATAATTCTTTAGCAATGTCAGTATTTTTTAGTGCCAATGCTTCATCAACCTGTAAATCAATTTAATATCCAAATTCCAAAATCGAATCAGTTACATATATTCACACTAGTATAATAATACTTACAGTTTTCCCTTTAACCCACTCTGTAGCTAAAGAACTTGAAGCAATAGCAGAACCGCAACCAAAAGTTTTAAATTTAGCATCAATGATTTTTCCTTTCTCATCAACTTTAATTTGAAGCTTCATTACATCTCCACAGGCTGGTGCTCCTACAATACCTGTACCAACATGGGAGTCATTTTTATCCAAAGAACCAACATTTCTTGGATTTTCATAATGATCTATAACCTGTAAAATAATAAAAATAAACTTACAACAAAATATTTTTCACAATCAATACTTAACGCGTTTATTTTGTTAAAAAGAAACCACTTTGAACAATTGTGAAATAATAAAAGAACATATATATACTAATGACGTTTAGAAATCAAAATTATCAGATAAGAGATAAACATAATCTAAACATTACTGCGATATTAGTACGAAATTTTTATTGTCATATTTACAAAAAGGCACTTCTTGAAGCATAATCATATGAAGATCGTGTATAAAGGTCAAATTTTCTACGTATATATTCTAATAATAGACACAACTATTCGATATTAATTGCTAAAACTAACGCAAGACAACCGTCACCACTGGCCTACGATTAACGCCGCAAATCAAGGAGATAGATACCTACATTTGGGTGATAAGATACAGCTGGAACACTTCGAGATATTAATTTTGAGGTTCGGTTGAGTCCCGAAGGCAACGATCGTAGCAGAGACATCGTGTTTATTTGCGAGTTAACATCGACACCGCACCAACAATTTCATCACTTCGCACAATACTCCTCTGAAATAATCGATTTTACCTTGAAGTATACAGTAGTCTAGATGTCGGTAGTATGCGATACTGGTAGCCCTGCTTTAACCTGGGAACAAATAATAGCAAGAACGAATTCCGTGTTGCAAATTAATCCTTGAATTAAAAAATCAAATCTTTTTCGATTAGTTTAATTTTCCTTAAATAATAATTAACCATGCAATATATTTGTTTCTAATTTGATAACTTACAAATTGTAAAAATTATTGAACTTGGTTGTATGTGAAATCAACATTATGCAAAATGGCGTTTTAAGAAAAATTATCTATAAAACTTGAATAATTATATACTTTAAAGTAGATTTCTAATAATATCTGAAATAACCCGAAGGAACGGTTACATAACTGTAATTATACATAAATCAATTTGTAAGATTACCGTTTCGTAACACGTTGATGAACGTTTTGCAATTATTTTACGAATTATTAGAATTACACAATGTGACCAACTAGCAAAAAACTTACTTTTTCTGGATATATATTCTAATGCTGTCATACGAACACTAAAAATTTTACAAAACATAATTCATTTTTTACGCGATTCATGTTCTATTTGCTGTAACACAATACTGAGCTTAGCCAAAGCATGCAAGGAAAGGAAGCGAATAATTTTAAAGTCGACACTGAATGGACCCAAGAATGGATGTCTCCAAAACGAATCCAAGAAAATAAGTATCTCAATATACAAGAGGTAGTACGTGGACCATTTTCATCACCTAGATTATTAACAGTACAACCGCGTGTCTCATATTCATCTTGCCAACGAGAAGCCAAATATGCAAAAAGTAATTGCATTGTACGTCACGGTATTCCTGACACTTGGAGGGAATACTTAGCCATGAAAGGACTTTGTGGTACGGCAGAAGCATACGTATTACAAAAGTATTTGATACCTTCTTGCGTTAGATGTCTCGCCACTAATAGGCTATGGAACGACATAGGTTTACCTTTCATACAAGGAATTCCTGATCCATGGAAAAGTAGGTCTCTTCATCAGAGCCAACCTATTAAATGTTTACGGCGGCGATCTCTTCGCAGAAAAAATATTTCTACGCAAATTGCGTATATTTACGACGGAGACGACGAGGCAGAAATAGAATGCAGTGTAAAGTGTCCATTTAATAAAGATCATGTTGACAGTAAAAAAGATGCGCCTCAAACAGGACACAGGGAATCAAATTTCCCGCTAATTCAACCAGAAGTGCTTCAAATGTACGAAGACAATTTGAAGGGAATTAAGAACAGTAAACACGTTAGGCAGTTACCGCTTAATAAAAATGCACAATTATTATTTGATAAAAAAAGCAGCAGAAAAATACTTAAGGACGATTTTAGTGATAATGTAGAATTAAAAAAGACTGTTCGTAAAACTCGAGAAATCATTGCGAATAGAAAAGCAAGTAACTATAGTAGTAGTAAGTCTGTGATTCACAAAACAGAAAAATTAGATGAAAAAAAGCAATTTTTACCAAAAAAACGCAGAAAAAAGTCAAATGAAACGATCGTTAAAAAGAATATTCCATCTGTTCCGATCGAAACAATAAATGAGGCTATACAAACATCTCTAACTATGGAAGACAAAGTTGAACAAGTAAAAGACTCACTTCACAAGAGTCATATTGAAGCAAATACTCAAAGGTACCCTAATATTGTCTGTTGCAATTGCATGTTACAAAATTATATGATTCCAAATATTAGATATTGTTCCAATTTCGTGAACCCATTAAGAGGTGTAAATCTATCAAACCGTGTGTTGTGTCAGGATTGTGAGAATGTTTATTGTAAAAGTAGTACGAAAAAAGTAAAGTCTGTGCCAAAGACGATAAGTTTCTGTACGTCAGATCCAAGATTTTTGAAACGCAAAAGCATTTGCAAATACACGAAGCTGAAGTTTTGTACTTGCATGCAAAAGGCAAGAAAACGGTTTGAGGAATTAAACCGAATAGGTCATCGTATTAAAACGAAGAGCACCATTGTCTCTAAGCAAGAGCTGAAACTAATGTGTTATCGCTGTAACAGTTCTTATCTGAAGATCGCGCCGATTCATGCGAATGATGCCGGTCGAAAGACTCGTTCTTACATCTGCAAGAAACCCTCGAATAAGATGGAGAAAGAACGAAATAGGAGCAGGGATTGTGTTACAAAATATTCCACTACACGAAGACGAAGGAATATCGTTCGAGGTTCCAAGAAATGCGGTTGCACGTGCGTGGAAAACAAAAGGCACGTTTCTAAACGAGGCCTTGAACGAACGTCACATTCGACGATTGTTAAATGGAGAAATGATGTGGCAAAAAGAGACAGTCATGAATTCTTGGGAGAAAATAATTGCGATGATAGGTTGAAAAAAGAAACTGAGGAAATGAAGGTTGAAGAAATACAGAAGGACGTTCAAAACGTTAGCCAATATACTCAGTCATTTCCTGACAGCAAAACACTAAATAAAAAATACGATAAAGAAGTACCGCGAGATTATTATTGTGGTACTATAAAGGGGTGTAAAAATAAGAAAAATAAAATCAATGATTCCACGATGTGCTATAATGAAGAAATTGGAGTTACACAATTTCCATGCTCAAAATCTGATAAAACTATGTGGTATTCCGTATCAGACAGTGGAGAATATGCGGACATATCCGATAACATTGGAAATGTCGGTTTTAATGTCACGGCCCAAGATAAATTGTCAGTGACTTCATTAACTTTTATACGACGGTTGAATACTACTCTGATAAGAGGCATATATCGGAGGAAGAAATTGAGAACTAGTTGGGCTCGTTGTGTATCATCTACAGATACCTTGAATGAGCAGGCTTTAAAAATCGGAAAGAAAAGAATATGTACCAATCGAAACTGTCATCCGAATAGGATGTGTAATAATATTTTTTATTCCACGGTCGGTAAAAAAGGTAAGGCCGTCATGAGTGCTGGGACATTAATTCGCGCGAGGAAATCGAGAAGGAACAAGGCGACACTGAAGTACAGAATAATGTAAACGGCGTGGAAAAATACAACTATAGAAAATGTGTGACATCGTTTTAAAAATTAACTCATGGAACCGTATGATAAAGTCAATAACGGGGAATTAAGCCAGGCGATTATCTTTTTAGTTCGTTGATTACAAACGAAAAGTCTAACGAATTGCTAGCGTTTTCACAGTTAAAAGATAATCCTAATTTAATCGACAAGAATGTAACTTATTGAATTTGACGCTGGAACAAAATTAGTTGTCATGTAGTGTTCGTAAAAGTTGAAAAAAAGTATAAAACTTTATACTGTAGGGACATACATAGTTGACAGTTAAAAAATAATGCTCTCAAGAGTTATTTGTTCATGAAATAAATACGTTTAAGATTGCCGACAATTCGGGCGATGGGGGGGAACATTCTTCTCACTTGAGCCTCTTGATATCATTGAACGAAATAGAAAAACATTATGTGCGATAAGAAAACCGTTCTAGAAAAATCTATTTTTTAAGTAATTGCGCATCATCGCCGAAAAATGAAAAAAAAATGTACGAAAAAATAATTATATTACTTTAACATCAGGCTTACAAAAATAAATACTAAAAAAAGGAATATTTTTACATTAAAATGATGTATTTCGAAACATAAGTAATCAATTGAATTAAATTTTATACTGAAGAGTCTCAAGAGGAAATGAAAAAACAAAATAAGATAAAATCAAAATATTAATTAGAAATGTACTTTCATCAGTTTATTATCCATTGAGGAAGTATTTATCAATTCATGTAGATGATAAAAATAGAATTATACAAATTGGAGTACCTTTTAATGATATTAAAATGTCTTAATTATCTTGAAAATCAAATTTTAATATTGGTTAGGTATTTTCAGATATTCAGTTTATAACATAGCCATGCTTCAGATACAATATAAGCTTTTGAGATATTATCAACAAATCTTAACTTAATAATAAAGTTCAATGTCTCAAAGTAACAAGTGTTAGATTAGAACTTAAAAGATTAAATAATTATTTCAAGGACTATGAGATACATCTAAGGTGAAAATTAAAAGGATACATCATAACCTAACAAAATTTGAACTGAAA
Source organism: Habropoda laboriosa (assembly GCF_001263275.1). Classification (NCBI taxonomy): domain Eukaryota; kingdom Metazoa; phylum Arthropoda; class Insecta; order Hymenoptera; family Apidae; genus Habropoda; species Habropoda laboriosa. The sequence continues at coordinate 1,668,917 of NW_017100209.1, read as the reverse complement.
TTTACAGATGGATAATAGGAAACCATATGAAAAGAACATCATTAATTCCTTGATTAACATGAATATAAAAATTTACTAATATGTACAATGTTAAGATAATAATGAGTTTCCATTTGATATTAATATTTAGTGAAATATCAATTAGGTGATAGAGATAGTGAACATTGTGAAAAATATAATTTTAATAGCTCCAGTTATTATAAACTTCAAAAGAATAAATACAAATTGAATGAACTTTCTTTTGATGTATTAATACAATATAATGCACGTAAAGATATGAGAGGTACGAAAATGTAGCTACCTATCGTTTATCATTTGCTTCTTGCTAAATTCTAAGAAACATTTCAAGCTTCCAACGTTTATTCACCACTTCATTCATTAAAATGTACAACACACCTGTACTTGAAAAAACAATCGAAAGGTTATTAAAAGAGAGAAGATTTAGGAAGTCTACATACGTGAATTCTCTCTTATCATGAAACTTAACACACAAATGTAAGTAAATAACGAAAACACGTTTCACAATGGAGGGAACTCAATTCCGCGATTGGTCCATTCTCCTAATTGACTTTCACTGCCATCTGTCAATTGGAGTACGAATTATTTCCTATTGTGTTCTTTTTGTACATTACGGCTGTCATTACTTATTAGCGTGATGTTAGGAGAAGCAAAAAACATTTAACGTTACAGTGAGTGTTTCTAAAATGTATCTACATCGATATAAAAACTATTTTTGTGCTGTGATGTCATTATTTGGCGATATGGTTTAACGATATAGTTTCTTAGTCGTATTTTTTAATTGTAAATAACCTTTATCTTTATTAAATATTTTTCCGTAATATGGCAAAGACTAAAACAATCAGTAAAGGCTGCCCTAAATGTGAACAGCAGGTAATTTTACATGGCGGTTAATAATTT
>NW_017100209.1:1651805-1667734 GCF_001263275.1 Habropoda laboriosa | reverse complement strand
TATTTTACATTTTTTGTATATTAATTTTACATATTTATTTATTAAGGTACCTGTAGCCTGCAAAGCATGTCCATGTGGGCATTCATTTTTTAATGCAAGGCGTAATTCTATCAAAAGTCCTCCTAGTCCTGACAATGGGGTAATGAAAACTAGAAGAACTAATCGAATCAAACGAGAGAAACCAAATTATTATGATGCATTAGAGTATGATAAGCAGTCAAAAAAAAGTGCTAAAGTAAGCTATTTTATATTAAGGTATACAAATACAAATATTCAAGTAATTAAGATGTATAAAAGGCTTCAATTGTCATAGATCAGGAAAGCAACAGATACTGCTAGTGATATAGACTGCAGACAATTAAACAAAAAGAAGAAACGAAAAGCAAAGGGTAAAGGCAAAAGTGGAAGTAGTAATGGAATAGGAGATGATGATGATGAAATGGAAGGAATCAATGGTTTGTCTCCTGAGAAACAACTCACATGCTCTTTGATACTGCAAGAATTAAATAACAAAATGAGAGTTGTAGCCTGGAAACCAACATAAATTTTCTATATTCTAATATATTTCCTATCATAAGAAATATTAGCGTCCATTTTTAGTAAAATATAATCATTTTATATAGATATTGAAATATGTTTAAAATGCTATCTATTCATTGCATCATGAAAAATGAAAATAGTATTATATAATGTTATGCATGAATTAATAGCATGAATTTATACAAATTATATATAATTTGTGATAAAAAAAGTTTATACTTTATTTTTTATGGTCATTTTAAGATTTGTAAAGTTTTTTAAGCATTGATTTATAATGCTGGATTATCTTTCACATAGAGACATTAAGACCATATAAGTGTAAAGAATATAACTTTTATTAAAGATCGCTGTGTTTAATTACATCTGTTTGTATGAAAAATATGTATTTCCTACTAAGATTGTTTCTTTCGTCGCAGGACCTGCCGCACTTCTTCTTTTCTACAAATAATCATAATGTAACATGTAAATACAATGTACATAGTGTTTATGTAATGTATAAGGCAAAAATTACAACTGTAAGCCAGTTTCATTTTTAGAAGCAGTTCTTTACAGTGTGTATGTATATATATGTACATGTACAACACAATCTTTGTCCTATACTATTTGTTTTTACTTTGAATGTAAAACGTGTAAATGAGAAGTGTCATTTACCAATAAAACGAGAGACGTGCATTTATAAAAATTTATGAAAATTACCCTTACCTGCCGCGAACCAGGTATTTATGTAAACGTTTTCGAATACACTGAACCAAGCAATACATCATAGTGGAATAATTGTAGCGACAAATGTTGCGATTTATTAGGTTTCTATTACACATTCAATCACATTCGCAAAATATTCTTATTCTTTTGCAGTCATCTCTCCTTGACGGTTACTGTTCTCATTATTAACAGTCATCTTCGATGATTTCGATACTTCGTTAAAAACCAAGAGTAGAGGTAGACCTCCCATGACCATGCACGTGCCCATGCACAGAAAACATACGGTGTAACTTCCTGTTACATCGCGCAGGTAACCTGAAATCGTGTTTAGAAATGTGAATCCAGTTGACACTGATTACTCCTTAAATAAATAGAACAATACCTCGGCGACTATCATGCAGAATTGAGTGTCTTCAAGCTTATTAATTCAATCGTAATTAATATTTCAACGCATCTAAATACTCCAAAGTTTAGATAATTGCATACCTGCTAAAGGCGGAATAGAAATAGCTCCGACACTTTGGAACATCCTAACAAGACCATAAGTGGAGGATATTTTGTCAGTTCCGTATTGGTCTGCGAGAAGGACGGGAACCAAGAGAAACCAACAGCCCAGGCATAGTCCGTACATACCAACGGAACATGCCAGTACGTAGAAAGAATGGGCCATTGGAATTGTCAGTACTGCTACACCAGCACCCACAACACTGTTTAATAAACAATCATATTTTTTATAATAATAATAATATCTTTCTTTGTTATATTTATCTTTTAGTTCCATTAAAAAAAAGACAAATATACCTTCCAATGTATCCTTTCCGTCGATCAAACAGCTTCAAGTCCGAAAGCCATCCAAGTCCCAATCTACCGCACAAATCAAGCGCTGCAGAAATAGCCACAAAATATCCAGCTTCAGACTTGGTGTAACCGGCCGCGTGCACGTATGCCGGAAGATAGTAGAGCATGTAAGGGCTTCCGGTGGACATCAAGCTGACGGAAAAGCACATCATGATGAATTGAGGATCCTTCAATAGAGACAGGTCGATGTACTGCGCTATTTTCTGCATCAGTGTCATTTTCTCTTCCGGCACTTGTGGTTCGTTCGGAGGAACTGGACATACGGCAGTGACCGACGATCTTAGCGACGACCTGGCCTTATACACGCACGTAGAATCGGTCGACAGATCCTCGACGCTGTGCAGTATGCTCGAGCTACGTATCTTCGAGATTGGCTTCATACGGAGACCCTCACCCATCACGTCCTTCTCCTCGTCGCTGTCGGTCAGCTCGACCGCCACCACACTATTCTGATGAAATAATTCGTTCAACAGATTATGCTTCGCAGTCGAGTCGTTGGCGAATATTAACTCTAACTTCTGTTGTTTCGACGATTCTAATTCCTTTGTCGTTCTCTCGACCTTTTCCGCTTTATCCGTTAACACATTCGGCGCGTAATTGTTCTCCAATGGCCGGTAGAGGGTCGCGCTCACGCACACGTGAAGCATACAACCGCCCAGTAAAAGGATGGTACCGTGGAAGCCAAAAGTCTCCACCAGGACCTTGATCAAAAGCGGGAACATGAAGCTGCCAGCTGCTGTTCCGGACACGCATATCCCGTTCGCTAGCGCGCGATGCTTGTCGAAATATTGGGAGACGAGAATGATACCCGGTGTAGTCGATAGACCACCACCGATACCTGAAATATTGTTCCATTCGTAATTAGATTAGTTAACAAAATTTGAAAATATCTCAAGTTCAAATGAGCGTTGATTCGGGATTACAATGATAATTCAACAATTCGAATTGTTCGTTCGTATCGTTATTCTCATTTGCTTTCACTCTGGTGCTGTATCTACAGACTCTTACGTAACCAAACGACAGAAGTTGATAAGCTATAATATATATATACATATATGTATATGTACACGATGAGACGAACGCACGATCGAGAAGCATGATAAGATTACGATCAGTGAGATATGCTAGAATAATACAGACTCCGAAACGAACCTGTCAAAACTCCGAATGTAAAAAAGAGATGTATCAAGCTCGTGGCAAAGAAACTTATCGTTAGTCCTAAAGCACAGAATAATCCTCCGACGAACACGACTGCTCGACAGCTGTACTTCTGGCACAGCATACTCGTCACAGGAGCTGTATATAGATCATTCACATTCGTTAATTATAAAAGAACAACGGAAATACCGAGAAGAGAAAAAATTATGTCTATATCGGTCGTTCTCTCAAGAATCGACCAAGCTTCCGGGGAACCTTCGTACGATCGATTTTTCACGTTAGGGTACCCAGGGCAATTACTCACCAAGAGCGAGACAAAGACAGGATAAAATAGCTGGTATCCAAGACGCGACCGCCGCTGAGGAATCCTTGAACGTCTCCATCACTTCAACGTACAACACCCCGTAGGACTTCATCAGGCCAGCCACCCAAAATTGAACGAAAAACGCTCCGAAAACCACCACCCATCCGTAACCACCGTCTAATGGAAGATGCGTGGTGTTTCTCAATCTCTTCGTCTCGTTTTTCTTCGGTTTCTTCTTCTTCGTTACAGAACTTTTAGTTGAACGTAGCTCACGAGACTTTGCTATCAACGGTCTAGCGGTGAGGCTCGATATTGTTAGGAGGTTATCGTTATCCTCGTCCTCGATAGTTTCTGGACTCTGTAGATGTGGTGGCACGATCGGTGTCGACGTAGCCGTCGCCTGAACGGCCAACGAAGCTGGCCTCTTCGGTGACGGTACACCGGTGCTCAAATCGAACACCGGGGCCGAATGGATCGACAACAGGGAGCCCAGCTGGTTCTGTTGATTCATATTCTCGTCGATGACGGTCGTACCGACCATCTCCTGCGACGCTGTCGCACAGGCGACAGCGTCACGCTCAACCGAATCCTGCAGGCTCCATTCTCGTGGTAACGACATATTTCCGTGGCTTCGTTCGCGCGAGGGGGACCGTAATACATTGGAGTTACGTGTACTTTGCCTCTCTTTCGTTTGCTTCACTCCGCAAACTGTCTTCTATCACCTGATGCACCCCTTCCTCCTTTCGATCTTCGTTTTTTTTTCTCTCTCTGATTTTTGTAAAATTTTTCTACCCCTTTTTGCCTTTTATAGTTTATCAGTTCACCCTCTCTATCTGTCTATCTATGTAACACCTCTCTTTCTCTCCCTCTCTCGCTCTCTCTCTCTCTCTCGCTCGCTTTCTCGCTTTTTACGTCTCGAGGTCGTTTTACTCTATATATTTCCTACTACCTTCCGCTCTAAAATCGTTCCCGACGTTTCCGTTCCTACCTCCCGAGTTTCTCTCTCTGCTAATCCAATCGTTTGAACCAGCACGTTCTCGAAATGATCGTGAGAATATCACGCAGCTTCAGGAAGCCAGCTAGTCCACCCCTTTTCTCTCGACTTTCTCTCGACGTTATCTGCCGTCGACTTTCCTCTTCTCACCATTTACACGTTCCCCAAGGTTCTCCTGATTCGGTCTAAGGGTGCTTGGTAAATAACCGAGATGAAAGGGGTGCGCACGCAGAGGAGGTCGCCACCGAGTGGAAACTTACAGGATCGATATGCGGCCACAACTGACGCACTGGCATCTCGCGGTCTCCTCGCCACCACGTGGCTTGGAAACAATACTGTGCAGGCCTATCGGTTTATTGTCCTGTCGGTCGACCCACTTTTCTAGTCGCCTGGCCAACGCTCGTAATCCCTCTTGCCTCGAAACGTCGAAGGCCATGGACGAAAATTATTCGCAGCCAGGGAGGAATTGCTATAAGCTGGAGACATCACGAGCTGTTACTGTATCCTCCTATTATGTATCGATGAGTTCCCTGAATAAAGAGGATTAAATTAGAATCGAATTACCGTTTGGTTTCAGTCATTATTACTCTAATTGTTCCATTTAGCCAGGATTAGATGTGTATATATGTTACCAGCAATGCATACATCGCCTAAGCATGGTATCGAACGATATCTTTAAATCGTTACACTTTACACTTTGCTGGTAACATATACGTATATCGTAAGAAGTTTTTAATGTTTAAATGTAAAAAGTTGCTTTTCGATCGATCGATTCTGCGAATCGGATAGAGATAACACAAGGGGTAAGGGGTTGAAACAATAAGGGAGGGGCAGATTATGTAAAGGTTCGCAAAGGAAATTGAAGGACCAGCGGAAAAACACGAAAACACCCTAAAATCGGGAATAGTGGGGACGAAGTCTGTGCGCAGCATCCGAACGGATCAATGAGCCGCGGACTTCTGTCTCTCAGATCCACCTTCGCGTTCGACGTTAACGCTGGGTCCGTTCATCGAGCACTCAGATAAGGGCGTGAACGGTGTTCAGATGAATCGAAGGACGATTCGTACGTCCCAAAAAATTTCGTGAACTGATATACAGCGACTGTAGATTGATCGGTACGTTCAGAACTTCATCCTTGAGAGATCGTCCTTGAAGATAAACTGATCCTGAAGATAAACATGCAGTTGATATTTCTGTTTCTTCTTTTTGTAAATTCGTTGAATTCTTCTTTGTTTTTTGTTTTTTTTTTATCAATGTGATTAATTATGGAAATTATATAGTTAAGTATTCTATTAAAAAAAATTCGTGTACTTATTCTTGATCCTTTTAAAACACAGTTCCATGGCACAAGGTTTTTGTTATGTTCCGACTACATTGAATGAGGCGCCCTTGAAATCCAGTTTTTTTCATCGCAGATCCAATTACGTAATAATGAAATACGAAGGTGCCGCATTGTTCATTTTCCTGATTGTCCTGAACGATGAGGTGTACAATGGACTCGTCGCGAGCCAATTCAACAATCCCACCTTCTTTATGATCGGCGGCGTGTTTTCCAATAACGAGAGCAAAGAGTATTTCAAAAAGACACTGAACGTGAGTATGCAAGAAAAATCTCCAAACAGATTAAATCCCCTTGTAATTAACAAACTTGAGAAACTTCTTTAGTTTCGTTTCACCAATTCCGTTAAAATCTACATCAATTCGTTAGAATCCCGTTGACTCTCCATCGAAATGAACTCCTCGTGATTCAGAGATATCAAGTTTAAATTCAAAACGGAATTCGATCGTTTTTGCCCCTGTAAAAGGTCGAACGTTTAATCACCCACCCGGAGTGTGGCTATAGAGATGGATAACATTGTACAAAGAAGTTTTACTCATCGTTAATTCCTCCTTTGCCCCGGTTTTCCAGACTCTGAACTTCAACTCGAAATATGTCCACAAGGGAGTGACCTATATGCACACAGTGATCGAAATGGATTCCAACCCAATTAAGACGGCGTTGAGCGTTTGCAATTCTTTGATAGCGAAAAAAGTGTACGCGGTGGTGGTGTCTCATCCTCTTACAGGAGATCTGTCGCCAGCCGCTGTTTCTTACACAAGTGGATTTTATCATATACCAGTTATAGGTATATCTTCGAGGGATTCAGCGTTCTCCGACAAAGTGAGTCGATCCGCTGAATCGATTATACAAAAATGAATTATTTCATCCCATCGAAGTATATAAAATTTCTCACAGTTGGTTGTTTCTATATTTCCTTTAATAATTTTTTATGTTCTTTTGAAAGTATCGTAAAACCACTCCGGAACCCCATTTTTTTGGACATTTTTACTTCGATACACGTTTCTGAAATAAAAATGTATACAAAAAATTTGAAATTTGAAAGCTTGAAACAACCGTGAATATATTGATTTTCCACACAAGGGTTAAATGAAAGCAATGTAATCCTATCATAATTTCCTTTCTACATTTTTTTTTTTTAACCATGTATATAATATAAAAATATAAATCGTTAAAGATATTTAACATGGAACGTAATGCAAATCGTTTCTCGAAGGAAAAAAGATCTCTCTAGTTTCCATCCTTATTCACTGCGTCTAAATTGTAGTTAGCCAGGGGTTTTTGTACAAATAAGATTGCCCGTAATACTTCTTACGTCAGTATCACATTATCGGTATTATTATGTGTTACGTTAAACATGTATATAGCGTACTTAGACTATACTCGAAACTGCGATAACTCGAAACATTGTTCTATACACTACGATGGTAAGATTTGAAGTTTCCTCCTCTTTCAGAATATCCACGTTTCCTTTTTACGAACGATACCGCCGTACTCACATCAGGCGGACGTATGGGTCGAATTGTTGAAACATTTCAACTATATGAAAGTGATCTTCATCCATAGTTCGGACACGGATGGTCGCGCGTTGCTTGGAAGGTTTCAGACGACTTCACAGAACTTAGAGGATGATGTGGAGATCAAGGTTCAGGTATATCTTATAAAATCCTGTTAGAAGGATGATACAATTAAACTAATATTGTCATTTTATTTGTCTAATCGTTTTAAACGAACAGGTAGAGTCTGTGATAGAATTTGAACCTGGTCTTGATAGTTTCACGCAACAGCTAATGGACATGAAGACCGCACAGGCCAGAGTCTGTCTCTTGTACGCCTCGTGAGTCTCGATCAATCGATAATTTCTTTCTTTTTAATTACCTATTAGAAATCGAAAAAAAAAAGTTTATACGTTTGTATATTATAAAAGATCGTATAATCGTGTTATAAACAATATGGGGTAATGAAAACATAAAAATTTCTCTGCTTTCGTGTGTGTTGATAGAAAAACAGATGCGAATGTGATCTTCCAAGACGCAGCAGCGTTGAACATGACCGGCGCAGGATACGTTTGGATCGTGACGGAGCAAGCCTTAGATGCGCCGAACGCACCGGAAGGTCTTCTCGGCTTGAAATTAATTAACGCGGAGAAAGAGGAGGCTCACATCGAGGATAGCCTGTCAGTTCCTTTCTAATCGTACATAGACCGTCCCCACGCATGTATGTTGCGTCCGTAGCTTGGTGTATTACCACTGAAAAGAAAAACAAAAAAAAAGCAAAATGATAGAATACAATGGAACACTCGAATGCTTTTATGCATGAGAAGACCTAGAACAAAACGAATGGATAATCTCGTAATAATACTTCACAGAAAGAAAAAAAAAGAAATAACATTCTTTTCTCTTCTCGTTTGACTATTTCTCTCTATCTCTATCTTTCTCTCTCTCTCTCTCTTTCTCTCTGATGTAGAACTGTTGAGATACAATCGCATGCATAAACAACGCACAGGAACATGCACCCTGATTTCACGGCAATGTACAACTGATTTCAGATCACCGGATCACATACTCTCTTCTTAGCACACCCTCCAATCTGTCCAATGGATATTCCGTATCGTTCAGCGAAACGCTGTGCTTTGAACGTTAGGATATGTGTGTACGAGTAACGTTACTCACTCTATGTCTTTCTATCTGTGTGAAACAAACAACCCATTAACCATTTCAGATAAACTAGTAGTTGAATGTATGCTCGACTGGAGTAACAAGTGTCTTCAATGAAAACGGTAGACTTGAACGTTCGTAAAGAACGTTTAGATATCTGAAGAATCTTTCGTTTGAAAATTATACTTAATATATATATATGTTCACATATGTATATTTAAACATTGCAATTTTTTATAAAATTGTAGTCTAACAACATGCACATTTCAGGATAGTACTCGTATCCGCTTTACGGGAGATGAACAAGACGAATGTGATCACGGAGGCGCCAAAGGACTGCGGTGATTCTGGATCCATATGGGAAACCGGCAAGAGTTTATTCAAGTATACATTACTACTTTCTTAAGATACGATATAAGTGGTAATGTGTTATCACGAGTTTTACTGGTTTAGATACATCCGTGAACAAGTACTATCGGACGGTGCAACGGGTAAAGTAGCGTTCGACGACAATGGAGATCGCATTTATGCGGAATATGACATCATCAATATTAAGGAGAATGGTAATCGAGTCTCCGTTGGACAGTACTTTTACCCGGCTGTAAGTGACATTAAAAGAAGGATGTTTTTCAAGTAGCAACTGACGAAGTGACAATAATACCTTTGCTCTTTCTAAAGATTACCTCAAAGGGTTTAACATTAACTAAGAACTACGTTAAAGAATTTAATATAAATAGTAAATGGTATACGAGGACCTTTAATTCTTTAGTATTAACATTCCTATTGTGCCGTAGAATGGTACCAAAATGACGCTGAGCGTGAATGAGTCGAACATAACATGGCCTGGCCGATTGCAAACAAAACCAGAGGGTTTCATGATTCCTACGCACTTAAAAGTGCTCACAATCGAGGAGAAGCCGTTCGTCTACGTCCGCGAGATTGCAGACGGTGAACTCTGTCTTCCAGAAGAGATTTTCTGTCCCCATTTTAACATCACCGAACAAGAAAGTACGCGTTCAGAAAATGTTATGATAAAACAGCGTGTATTTCTTCCTGGTTAATGAAGTGTTTCGAACATTTGCAGCTACGAAGATGTTCTGTTGCAAAGGGTACTGCATAGACTTGTTGAAAGAGCTGTCCAAGGCCATCAATTTCACCTACAGTTTGGCTCTGTCCCCCGATGGACAATTCGGCAGCTATATGATCAAGAACAGTTCAGGTGCGACAGTAGAAGCATGGTAGAACAGTCGTAGATGTAAGATCACCTAGTAGATGAGAATACACCTTAGTGTAAAAATGATCTGGACTTAGCTCATTTCATTATAGTTGGAGGAAAAAAAGAATGGACTGGACTGATCGGAGAGCTGGTAAACGAGAGAGCAGATATGATTGTCGCTCCTCTGACGATCAATCCGGAACGCGCCGAGTTCATCGAGTTTAGCAAGCCTTTTAAGTATCAGGGAATTACCATTCTTGAGAAAAAGGTACGTCTTCGAGTGCCTAATTTGTAATGATCTCATTATCGATAATTTAATTTGTAAAGAAATTATTTAAAAATTTCACTATCTATTGAACTACAGTTAACTTTGTACTCGTATTTCTTGGATAATGAACGTGTTAACGTGATTATTTCTATAGCCATCAAGATCCTCGACCCTGGTGTCGTTCTTGCAACCGTTCAGCAACACCCTGTGGATACTGGTGATGGTGTCGGTGCACGTAGTGGCTCTAGTTCTGTACCTCCTCGACCGGTTCTCGCCTTTCGGGAGGTTCAAGCTAGCAAACACTGACGGTACCGAAGAGGATGCCCTGAACCTGTCCAGCGCCGTCTGGTTCGCCTGGGGAGTTCTGCTCAACAGTGGAATCGGAGAAGGTTCAACATTTTCTTGTGAAATAATAATTTAAAAATATATAAAAAAAGAGAAATGAAAACTTCGTCACCTTAGAAAGTATACATTATGGTCAATGATCATTAACATTGAACCTTTAAGGAATGTATTTATAGCCAGCACTATAGTACTCTTTTGCTAAGTGAGGCATTATTAAATCGATTAACCGCTGGCGGAAACGTAGTTGCGTAAAAATACTTCGATCTCTATAAATGAGAGTTTCAGCAACATTTTATAAAATAATATTCTATTCTAATAGGTACTCCACGGAGTTTTTCTGCTCGAGTGTTGGGTATGGTATGGGCAGGATTCGCGATGATTATCGTTGCCTCTTACACTGCCAATCTGGCCGCTTTCCTGGTGTTGGAACGGCCAAAAACTAAATTGACTGGCATTAACGATGCTCGAGTAAGTATAGAGTGATATTTAAAGATACGATTGAAAATAAGCATGCAAATGTTTGCGTTTTATTCATATATCGACCATCGCTATCACTACCATTGCTACCGCTGTTGGTATTGATTTTATTCAAGGTAGCAAGGATATGTCGAACGACCTGAAAAATTTAACGTACTCGATTGTAGCTCAGAAACACCATGGAGAACCTTACGTGCGCCACAGTGAAGGGCTCCGCTGTGGACATGTACTTCCGTCGACAGGTTGAACTGTCCAATATGTATCGCACAATGGAAGCAAATAATTACGACACTGCCGAGGAAGCTATCAGAGACATTAAAATTGGGTAAAGAAAATTGGAACAAATTTTCGCCTGTTATAGTAAAATAAAAATTTTCTCACTTAGGAATTGAAGGTTCCAAGGATAATTTTCTGTTTGTAGGAAACTTATGGCTTTTATATGGGACAGCTCTCGCTTGGAATTCGAGGCTGCTCAGGATTGTGAATTGGTAACTGCTGGTGAATTGTTCGGTCGTTCTGGTTACGGAATTGGTTTGCAAAAAGGCTCTTTATGGGCGGATGCTGTAACCCTCGCTATTTTGGATTTCCATGAAAGTAAGAATTTAATATACATATAATATATATTTATCATTTTAATAAAAGGATTAAAATTCTAACAATGTACCATTACTTTTAGATGGTTTTATGGAAAGTCTCGACGACCACTGGATCCTTCAAGACAATAGACAGCAATGTGAACAATCTGAAAATACACCGAACACTTTAGGGCTGAAAAATATGGCTGGTGTTTTCATAGTGGTCGGGGTTGGAATTATCGGTGGTATAGGGTTGATCATTATCGAAGTGGCTTATAAAAAGCATCAAATTCGCAAGCAAAAAAAGATGGAACTAGCGAGACACGCGGCCGACAAATGGAGGGGAGCGATCGAGGTAAAGACGAAATTGAACGTAGATCCTCCGCTGGAATCGTACGTCTTTCGTGCGATATCTTTCGTTGTCCTTTCCTCAGAATTCTATGTTTATCAGTAAATCGCAAGCAGCCAGGACGAAGTAGGGGAGCAACGCAGGGAATTCTAACAGACCTCGTAACAAAAAGAAACACGATCGCCAAACAAATAAACACATACATTATAGATGAAAGCACAAAGATTCACACGCTTCGCAAGCTTTAGCAACAAGTATCTCTAGTTACGGCAATAAAAATTCGATTTTTGCGCTTACGATAAAGCTGGTATGAAATACGATACACAAAGAATCTTACGTCGTATTTCACGCTAAAATTGCTTCTTCTATACACAGCATCGAGTATCTATAAATTTGGCTTCTTTATATTGATAATAATTAATACGCTTCAGACACCATTAACCTTCTTCCCGCAAAGGCGTCTATACACGTGTTCTTGAGAAATGTACCTTTAGTTTGAAACGTGCGCTGCGTAAAGGTTAAGCTACCATTAGACACGCAGAATATTATCATAGTTACGTTTCGATACGATTCATATATTGTAATGTAAATTTAATAGCATTAGTCCAAGCAAGGAAATGAATGCGATCTCGTTCAAGACACCTGGTTTATTCTACTAATTTAATTTTCTGATTTTTCAAATGCAGAAACGCAAGACACTGCGAGCTTCGATAGCCGCCCAAAGGAGAATCCAAAGCAATGGGCTAAACGATCCTACGACTGTGAGTTTAGCGGTCGATACAGTAGCTAGATCGAACGTCGCACCGCGAAGTCCTGGTCGAGCATGGCCGGGGGACAGTGACATTCGTCAACGACCAATTCCACGTACAGATGATATCAGATTATCGCCGGTCGCTTACACAGCAAATGTTTCACATCTCATAGTGTGAAAACACTGCCACTTATCGATTACATGTATCATCGTAAAATATCAAAATGTTATGTCATCATCTGAGAAAATTTTTGTTAGATATGACACATGTGTAACAGTGTTGAAAGTAATAAGGTCTGTTTTATGCAATAAAGATTGTTGCTTTAAACATTTGAATACAGTGTTTCGGTGTTTTTGATTAATAAGTGTACTTTACGAATTGATGGCTCTTACGAAAATTATCGTCTGCAGATATTCAGTAGATTTTCATTAGTGAGAGTAGATGTCTCGACATATCTCACTTGCATAAGTGAGTTTCTTACTATGATTTATCGTTTAAAACTTTCAACGATTAATCATAATCAAGTATGTGTCACTATGCGATTTCTTAATTATGTATATGCCATTGTTCCACCTATACATAATGTACTGAAAGGCCGTTTTGTCTTTTACTTTTACAGCTATATTTTTATAAATAAAATTATGCAATTAATATTGTTCTTTTTGGAAATATGTTTTATTTTAACGCATCTATATCCATTTTATTATCTACGCATTACTCGTAACTCCAGGGACTGATATGTACTCAATTTTTAAATATTTTTAAATAGCATCGTTTATTTCATAAAACGTATAATAACTAGAGTCAACGTATAATTTCTAGTTAGCACGTGTGCATTGTATCGGTAAAGATCATTATATATCGTTGCAGCTGAATATATTTATTTATTCAAAGCAATCTTACGTTATTGCTAATATTATCAAAAGAGAATTACAAAATGTAATTAAAATTCTCAAAATACAAACACAATGAAAGTATTGGATATTAATAATTTTATTTTATCGAGGACGTAGTGCAAGTTTCTCGATTAGTCAATAAGTTTCCACTCTATCTCCATTTCCCTGCACCATGACCACAGACATAACATATGAGAACAAATTGTGTCAAGTTTCTCACCGCTGTCATTTGACGAACTTTCGTTATCCACTGTACCGGATTTGTTTTCTAGGTGGCTTTTAAGCTGTTTAATTAATTTATACTTGGAAGGTATGGCGGATACGACAGCGGAAGCAACACGCCGTTTAAATGTTAAAAAACAAACTTTGGATGACGCTTATGCAGCGCCTGCAAATTTTCTGGAAATTGACGTGATTAATCCAATCACACACGGCGTCGGCAAGAAACGGTACACTGATTATGAAGTTCGTATGAGGGTAAGTAATAACCGCTTTTGTTTTAAACTTATGTTCGTTTATTAATAAATGATCAATGAGCATCTTTATACTCTGATTACCAAATTTCTTTTCGCCACTTATACGCAACCTAAGATCGCGTACTTTTGTCAGGCTAGATAAACTTCATAGATTTCTGCATTCAAAATTTAATTAAGTCGTGTTCATTCGCTAATTTTATAAAAGTGTAAGCTTTCTTATACTTCATACTTTTCCTTGTATAAAAAATTCAGCGTTGCTGTCAATACTTACATACAATCACGTTAATTTTGATCTTTTATAATAATTTATGAAAGTTTGTCAAAATAAAATTAAAATTTTTATAACATATTTGTCGGTATTAAATATGTTTCTTGATGAAACAAATAATAATAACGTTGATAGTAGTAATTACATTTTTCTTATAGACATTAACCAAATGTATCATGGGCTGTGTCTGTTATCTTACTTTTAATGATAAAAATGAGTAGATAC
This sequence comes from Habropoda laboriosa, assembly GCF_001263275.1. Lineage (NCBI taxonomy): Eukaryota > Metazoa > Arthropoda > Insecta > Hymenoptera > Apidae > Habropoda > Habropoda laboriosa. The sequence continues at coordinate 1,653,335 of NW_017100209.1, read as the reverse complement.
AAAAATATCCATGCTACTGAAGCCATTTATTGATCTTAAATTAATATGCATGAATCACCTCCTAAAATTTGGTGAATAATAGTTGTTATATTATAATATATTTTACATACCAAATGTTATAAAGTAATGAATCTTCATTTCAGACAAATCTTCCAGTTTTCAAAGTCAAAGATTCTACTGTAAGAAGAAGATATAGTGATTTTGAGTGGTTGAGGACTGAATTAGAAAGAGATAGCAAGGTCAGTAAATAAACTAAATATAGAAAATGAAAATAAATTAATTTCTTTAAATATACTAACTTTATTTCTTTAAATGAATAAGATTGGCATTTTATAGTAATGCTAGGAAATTGATCTATTTTTATTTATTGCAAACTTATAGATAGTAGTGCCTCCACTACCAGGAAAAGCTTGGAAACGTCAAATGCCTTTTCGAGGTGATGATGGTATTTTTGAAGAAGATTTTATTGAAGACAGAAGAAAAGGTTTAGAAGCATTTGTTAATAAGTAAGTATGTTAAAGCAGTTTGCAGTGTAGTGTAAAAGTTTTAAATCTATTCATTTTTACTATGTAGGATATAGTAAAATTTGTTCAATTAAATTAAAATCACACATATTATTTCAGAATAGCAGGACATCCATTAGCACAGAATGAACGGTGTTTACATATGTTTCTTCAAGAACCTGTAATAGACAAGAACTACGTACCTGGAAAAATACGTAATACATAAGTTATACTAAGACTTATTGCAAGTATATTTTCCTCCCCACCTTCAATATGTAAAGTTATATTTGATTATTTTAAAATTTTCATTCTGAAAATATATTAAGATCCTTCTGTATTTATGCAATATTTAATCGAGCTTTTCACGCTGTGATGTTACATTAGAAATTTGGTTTTGAAGGTTGTTGTGTTTGTAACACATGATAAAATATCCAGAAGGATCTTATTGAGTATCATTATCAAACACAGGAAAGAAATAATAAAGTTCTCTCTTCTTGTTTTTTTCCCTAATAATGTAGTTATATTGGCTTTTTATGAAAGATTTATAAATTGATATTTATAACCTTCAGAAATTACACAGTAATGTTGTATACAACAGTTCAATTAATATATAAATACATGAAATTTATGAATTTCAGAATATGGCTTAAAAAATTAAATATCAAAACAAAAGTTACTTACTTACAACTTGTTCAATAGAAAAATAGTAAAAAAATTGTTTTTCCAATAGTTTTATTACCGTTTTGTTGTGTATGAGTAATATCATTGTAATAAAATAAAAAATGAATTAAATATTTGATATTTTCCTATATTGTTTTCTATTGGACAATTTGTAAATAACATATAAATTTATTTGTAAACAATGCTATTACAAATAGATAAATAAGACAAACTGAACTAAAAATGGGGGTAAATCTCTTAAAAATTGTTTATTATTTGATATTCTCTATACAACAAGATGTTAACAATCGAAAATTTACTGAACTTAAAGTTTTGTTTATTAATGATTAAATATATATATAAATAA
>NW_017100209.1:1647037-1651695 GCF_001263275.1 Habropoda laboriosa | reverse complement strand
GAGAATAAGATGCAAAAATAATACTGCTATTGTACTGAAATCAACAGTAAAATTAATAATTTGTATGTTGTTGTTTTATATTTTTCAAACTTAAAAGTAAAAGCAACACTTTAAATGTTTATAATTATTAAAGGGACTATATACAGGGCATAGATTAAACTATTTTACAGTTTTTCAATTTAAGTTATAGTTTGTATTGCAGAATCTTCATTAAGTATGTCTCACTAATCTAATGTACATATATTTGCGTGTGCATATAAATGCACACACAACATTCACATATGAATGGAAGTATTGTATATCAATATAAATAATAAGAAACATACGAAAAATTAAGACTGTAACTTGAATACTATTTTAAAGCTTTGATGTTTGGGTAGACAAATCTTAAAATGAGTTTCTACTTAGTAAAGAATACGTAAAGAAATTATTAAAAACTAACATCGTCGTTAGTTTAAAACAATTGTAAAAATTGTTTTAAACAACTTTAAAAAATTCTTATATATGACATGAAAAAATTTTTCCCGTTTATGCTTCAATAATTTTATACGCGTATTTGCATAATTAACATACGATCTTATTCTATTTATTCTGTTTAACATAAAATATGTATTTCCGCCTTTTATTTAATCTCAAGTTGAAAACTTTTAAAGTTTAAGCAGATGCAATATTGTATCCACATTGTGTGGAATATTTCATGAAATTCTTCTTATTTAATAGATTCAACCATGTAATGTGTGTTTATAAATACACATCCTGTTTAGTTTTAATGAATTTTTTATTTTTGAAGTATATTTCTATATATTTGCTCACACAGTCTTGTTCTGAAAAATAAAAATAAAAAATACATTTCATGCAAGAACACTTTTATTAAATAGTTTACTAAAATATTTTAATAGGTACTAACCGGGAAACGTATTTTCAATAATAAGCATATCAGCTATATGCTTTGCAACTACTTTAAAGAGTTGTCTGTCTTTAATTCTTCGCTTCTTATAGAATGGCATTAAATGTTTTACAATCCATGGAGCTATCCTTTCTTTGCATGCAGTCAAATGTTCTTCTATACAAATTGGTGAATCTGGCATCATTTCCTCATCATCAGACTCTCCAAATAGTTGAATAAATTTTTCTTTAACTCTTCCATGCTTTCTATAATTTTTTAAAGACAATTCTGTCATCTTTGCCTTTAGTTTTGATACTTGATACACGCGTTCAACAAACCAAATACTGTTCATTCTTCGTTTCTGTTTGGTTTCTACTGTTTCACTTTCTATTGGTAACGATTTATTAGCTTCTCTGTTTTTCATCTCTTTATAATAACTAAAACTGTACTTTCCTGTACTTGTATCTGATGCTTTCATATTATTGCTTTTGGTAGAATTAATTTTTGTACTATTATTACTTCCAGATATCTTAATAGAGCCATTGGAATTATGTGGAAGAAGAGCATTAATTTCTTTATCCATATTAGCTTTAGTAACACCTGAATGTTTCTCAATTAGCGTCATAAGATCACTACTATCATCACTATCGCAAAACATATCTTCCATATGCTGTAAAAGTGAATCTTGCGAATTTTCATCATCATTTTGAACATTAGATTGATTTGTAGCTAAAGTGTTAGAACTATCTTGTATGCAACTAAAAATATTGCTATCTTCTTTCATTGTTTCTTCATCAGCTAGCATTTTACTAATATCTTCATCTGATTCATTATTGAACTTATCATGTTCTGTGTCATGAAAACTAGTGGAATTTACAGTAGGTGAAGCTGTATTATTATAAACAGTTATCTGAGAAGATACATCACAATCTTCATTTTCATCATTTTCATCATTTATATCTTCTTCTTCTTCTTCTTTGTGCAGTGGGGTTTCTTTTGTGGAAGATAATTCTTCACAATTAGAAGTAATACAAATGCTTTGAATGTTATCTGCTCTTTCTAATTCTGCCCATGAATTCATTGTTTGAACTCCAGCATCTACCTTAGTTGGTGGGGTTTCTAAAAATATTACCAAATTCTTATACGCTCTTTTCTCTGATGTATGTGACTTCACATCTGAAATCTATAAGTGTCTTAATTTCAACTAGTAATCAATTTATTATATTAAATTACATCAATAAACAAACTTACTAATTTTAACATGTTTTGCCTATACAATGTTGCTTCTAAAGATGATCGCACTGCAAGTAATTCCATTTGATTTGCACACTTTTTTAATTGATCACATGGAATATCTTCAATCTTTTCTTTATAACAAAGAATGTAATTGGTAAGCAAACATTTGTGAAGATATGAGAAATACACAGCACGAACCTATAACATAAAGAAAATTATTTAGTACTTTGTGAATATATCAATGTTTAATTTATTAATTGTAAATTGTAAAAATCGTTAAACATTTGTGAATCGTTAAATATATCTAAACTTTAATATTTTGAAGTGATTATTGTGTTTTGTACAGAAAACATACCGTAGTAGTTAGTCGAAGAAATTCATCACTTGGATCGGTGGGAATATGAAATTTATTCGCCGCAAGAGAAGGTATTGATATTGACAGGAGATTGTTAATATCCTCGAGACTAGTGTTATCATCGTCGGTATCTCCTATGTCAAATTCTTCTCGCTCCCGTTTCAATGCGAATGGCAAGGATATGTCCATTTGTTCCATCGTTGTCATTTTATTTAATAGTTTGTCATCAGAATTTTACAAAACTATTTCAAATTTTTCACTGTTGAGTCTCGTAAATATTCACCGCGCACAATATCATGTTCAATGTTCCTCTGAATCAAATGTGTATTTATTGCTCCATAAAATGAATGTAACAAGTATTCGATTTAATTTTAATATTATAATAGAACAATTAAATGTCGTTATCATAATCAAACAGAAATAATGTTAATTATACATATATACACATTTGACTACAACAATAATGATCGCTAGCAACTAACTTCACGTACGTCAGACTCAAACTGTGTTGTATATACATATATACATTCAGTAAAATGATCCCCACGAAATCGATACTTTTGATTTAAAATATTGTTAATAAATTTTGCAATTTATAATTTCATCATCCATCTGATTACATAGTATTATATCAAATTCTTAAAATGTTTTAACGTTTACAAGGTAAAATTTATAAAACTTTCGAGTTCGAAAATTTTTCATTATTATACAAATTCTTGTTACATTTAATATGTATCCATAAATGATTATTAAGTAGAATTCTTTAAGAATTTGTACTTGCTTTATTATATAGTCAAACTTAATAAATGTCTATATTTTATAAAGTATGGTAAATTAAGAACTACAAGTTGTTTTAAAATTTTGTATGTATTTCATATTTTATTATTCTTTAATTTAAAAATAATATTATAGTGGTATAAAAAAATACAAAACACAAAATCGGAAATATTATTTTAATGATCTTGATTTATATTTGTACTCTTTCAATACCAATTTTTATGAGAATAACGCTGAATTTGTGTCAATATACAATGAGCTCAAAGTAGTGATAAAGTGTCTTAATTATCTCTAGTTTCTGGTTCTTCATCATATGCTGCCATTACTTTTTCCATTATCTCCCAAAGTTTATCTCTTGTTAATTCTTTGCAGAAGACCTAAAAAGAACCACAATTTTATATTTTATATTTTTAAATAGCTCGTAATTTGTGTAAATTTCAGGATTTCTTAATTCTTACATTAAACCAAGGCTGCTGATCACATTCATCCATTAATGGGACTACTACACCATAAATTTGTAGTGACAAATTAATACAAGCAATTGCTATTAAATTTGGTGGATAATCAAGTATAGCTGGGGAATGATGAAAATCTTGCAAAAGTGCCATACTAGTCTTTGCAACAGGATACTTAGACCATTCTTCTTCTCCAAACCAAGCTTGCAAAGATCGTAAATAATGTAACATGTACTGAAATAATATTTCATTATTTAGTATCAGTCTAATTTTTTATAATTTTAACAGTTTATATATATTTTACAATATTTACTTTATGGGGGTGAACAGGAGTTACTTGAAATTTTAGCATACGCATAATTAGAAGTTCTGCTTGAACAATTGCATCTCTCATACTCCAGTATTGGTCCCCTAATTCTAATGGCTGTGATCCTCTGTGTAATGTGCTATAAGATACATTCATTACATCTCTTATTTTCAAATTATCATCTTTCACTTTTCCTGCTAAGTAAAGGCATGTTGCAGCAATCAGCTAGAACAAATGCACATTTAAATAAATATCAACTATTAAAAGTGTATATTCCAAGTTTTAATTCATAATTATTTACATAATTATCATAACCTCCTGGAGCAGCTTCTTTTATAAACCTATGATATAATGTTGCAGCTGTGGCAATAGTCAATGGATGAGCTTCTAGCTTCAAACCTATTATTTTAGCAAAATTATTATTAGTTTTCAGAAATATAATTTTATTAAAACAATACTTTGTGAACAAAAGACCTACCACATTCAAATATAAATCGTGAAACTGTAAAACTGTCACTGCTTTTTGTATAATCAATTGTGATACTTTTTTGTAAAGTATTTCTCTTTTCCCGTTGCATAGCTAGTACATCAATAACATCTTTCATTTTAGAACTGTGAACATATAATATTCTCTTTTTTAGT
>NW_017100209.1:1605111-1647019 GCF_001263275.1 Habropoda laboriosa | reverse complement strand
GCCGGTATATTACTATAAATTCTCACAAAGACAATTATTTTAAATAATTCTTGTATTCTTTAAATTACCTTAAAGTTTCAGTACTGGTTGGTTCCGTTGGATTCATTTTGACAATATTGTAATTGAATTTGTCTATAATCAATAAGATTTATTTTGTTACAGGTTACAACAATATTTATTTACCACACACTGCGTGCCAATGTTACCAATATTCATTTTTTCGCTAGAGATTTTACTACCAACCTTAAAGCAACTATATTTGAAAAAAGTTCTAAACTACGTGACTTATATCTTTATATTTAAATGAAAAGGTAATGAATACATATATTTATAAATGCGTAATGCCTGATAGTGTTTGTAACTTGTTTAAAATCACATTTTTTGAATTACTGATACTAAGGTAATTAATGTAAATATTGCGCAGAAAAATTTTGAATTCATTCTGTCTCACTTCCTGTAGTAGTATCTTGTTACAAATATGCCTTTAAAAGGTATAAAAGTTTTAGAATTAGCTGGACTTGCACCAGGTCCTTTTTGTGGAATGATATTAGCTGAATTTGGTGCATCAGTAATTAAAGTAGATAAGGTATAATTAAAATACAACTATTATTTTATTTCAGTCTATGTAAATTCCACTTTAGTATAACATGTTTTTATACACAATAACTTTAACATATGTAATTTAATATAATAATACTTGTTTTCTATAGATTAGTGGGTCTTATGGTAGTGTTGATTCTCTTGGTCAAGGAAAAAGATCACTTGCATTAAATTTAAAAACTCATGAAGGTGTTAATATATTTAAAAGATTAAGTAATCAAAGTGATGTAGTTATAGACCCTTATAGGCCTGGTTTGTATTATTTTGTATCATTGTGACATCTGTAGTTTTATGAAGAATTGTCTTAATGATCTAATATAATGTTAATTCAATAGGAGTAATGGAAAATATAAAACTTGGACCAAAAGAACTTATGAAAACAAATAAGAAATTGATATATGCTAGACTGACAGGATTTGGTCAAACTGGACCTTATGCTAATATGGCTGGACATGATATCAATTATTTAGCTTTATCTGGTATTGCAAATTTATAACATATTTAATTTTAATTTACACTTGCTTGTTTTACTTCAAATGTTTGAGGGTTTTCTAAATTACTTTTAGTATTATTTAGGTTTATTATCTTTATTTGGACGTTATGGTCAAAAACCAACACCACCAGTTAATCTAGCAGCTGATTTTGGTGGTGGTGGATTAATGTGTGCCTTTGGAATAATACTAGCATTGTTTGAATGTAGCAAAAGTAACATTGGTCAGGTAATTGATGCATCAATGGTAGATGGATCAGCATATTTAGGCAGTTGGTTGTTTAGATCTCAGCAAGTACCTGGACTATGGGGAAACCCACGTGGTAAAAATATGTAAGAGTTTTTAAACTGAAACACTCTTTACTTTATTTGCATTTACTTTCTTTTATTGTAAACAAATAGATGAATAATATTTGTGATTATTCTCAATAGATTAGATTCTGGAACACATTTTTATGAAACATATGAAACAAAGGATAAACAATATATGTGTGTTGGAGCACTTGAACCACAATTTTATGAGATATTTTTAGAGAAACTTGGTCTTTCGTTAGATGAAATGCCACAATATGATAAATTTGAAGAAAATCGTGAAAAACTAGAAAAAATATTTAAGCAAAAATCGCAAGCTGAGTGGTGTGCTTTATTTGATGGCACAGATGCTTGTGTAACACCTGTTCTAAATTTAAAAGATGTTGCATTTCATGCACATAATAAAGAAAGGCATACCTTTAGTACTATAAGTCGCGATTCAGTAATTCCAAACCCCGCTCCTCGTTTGTCTCGAACTCCCGGAACGTCCAACGGATATGAAAAAAATCCTGAACCTGGTGAGCATACTATAGAGATTCTTACAGAATTAAATTTTAAATCTGAAGAAATTGCCGGTTTAATAGTAAACGAAATTGTTCATCAAGGAATGAAACGTTCTATGCTTTAAGCATATGTTTTTTATTCTTGTTATAATGTTTTTGTACATTAACTAAAATACATGGAACTACATATCATATAATTCAAAAATATTTTTATACATGTTATTATTATTAAAATATTTTATTACGAATATACTATCATTTTAATACTTTGTGATAAATGTGATATAAATATATGTTTTTAATAGCAATATCAATTCTTTCATTTATTGAAATCTTATTGTCCTCATTTTAAACTGTTAAAAAATTGTCACTGTTCTAAGAAATTGAAAACTAAACAATTTGTATTAAAGAGTACTATTTACTTCGTTTAAAGACAACCACAGCTATCAATAACCATGTTTTTATATTTTTTTAAGACAACATTGCTATCATCAAGAAAATATAGTACTGATATTGGTGATAGTTTTGTAGGTGCACAACATGGTTTTGGTATTTCATGTGGTTTCATAAGGTGTACTAAAGTTTGTACAATGGCATGATTGGTTGCATTCATATGAATGTTTAATGGAAAATTACAATCTCCACTACAATAATAAGCATCATATCCTTCTGGAGCTATGATCCAATCCTGCCATTGAAGATCTTTAAAACTTATATACAGTGTTTTAATATTGCATACATTTTCCCTTCTTTTTTTTGTTACAGTATTAACATAGGGATTATTTTGAATATTTACACTATTAAAATGTAGTTTTTCACGTTCAACATCTCTTTTTTGTTTATGTAATATTTTGCGTTTACTATAATTAGCAGAAGTTTTAAAAAACCCTACCATAAATGGTTGTTTATCTGGAATTCCTAAAACACCTATAATTCCTATATCATCAGGTCTTATAATGTGACCTGTATAATCAGCATGATGCACAGCTAAAAATAAACCTCGGTTTTCTTTTGGATATTTAACCCAATGTTCAAGAGCTTCACTTATATTTAGTGCTATCCAGCCTTCTGTACCTATTGTAGTATTAACTGAATCAATGTAATGCTTAATTCGTCCTCCATCTTTCGTTCGAGCCACCCTATATATTGCTATGGTATAAGCTTTATTAAATTTAACACTTTTATCCAAACTTTGATATAGTCGCAATTCAGCTGTAATAATATGCTCTCCTCTCGGCACTTCTGATACATCAAACCAAATTCTTTTGCCACGATTAGTTTTAGATGCATTGCCTGAGTGTGGATTATGAGCACCAAATGTCATAATTAAATCACTTTGTTCAATTATACTAATATCGCGACCACTTAAATCGAATTCTTCTACACTCCCATATTCTTCTTGAATTGATATATCTGTACCATTTGATAAAATGTTCTTATAAATGTTTAACAAAAATTTTGGTGCCGATCTTTTCACCATTAAAGATCGGCGTACAGTTCTCCTTGGACTATCAGGTAATTCTAGAATATTTAACAATTTACGCTCCATGTCTCGCCTTTGCTCATTACTAGCAATTTTATGTAGAATTGTTTGGTTGAATCCATTATCTATGTATAAGCCACTTGATCTTTCACAATTTGCTAGATATATTATTGCTAGAAGAAATATTATTTCTATAAAGTATATTTTATACATTTCGTTTTTCAAATGCAATAAAAATTTTAATATTTCACAGCAAGTAATTTACTTTATATATTTTTACATTTTATTAAATTACTTCTAACTTGTTTAATAATTTTTGCACAAAATATTTGTTGAAACAATGTTTACTTTCGTGTAAGAGGACTCTCTATAGTAGATACATGTTTGTATACAAACAAATTATAGATTGGGTGAAATGCAAAAATAATCTGTTAAGTATTCATACTGAAGCAATGTTCATGACAATATGCCTTATACATTATGAATAATTTTCTGTAACTTATAATATTGTTTACAATAAATAAATTTTAAATAGTTCATACATTATCTTAGACAATTCTTAAAGTATCTATTAATACATTGCTATTTAGTACAATTAACTTCTTGCAAAATTTAAATTTATAATCTTCCACTATTTAATAATAACAAATTGACAAACTGAACACACTGTAATAAAATTATTGATAAGATAATTTAAAATTTAGCAAATACTTGCAATGTACAATTTTATTATAAATATTGAATGTTTGTTACAAACTACATCAACAAATATGAAGCGTATTCATATAATCTTATTACTGAGGACGCGATGATTGCGCAGCTTGATCTTGACGAGGCTCTTTTCCAACAGCAGAAGCAGATGCCGATTTTATCGGTAGTAAAGAACCAAATAGAACGTGTTGAATAACAGGAAATTTTGCTAGAACCTGATATTTAAAGTATCATATAACATATATCATGTATATATATATATATATACACAACATAATCACTTAAATTATTTTCTTATTATATGTAAAATCATTAAAAGCCATAAATGTTTACCTCAGCTTTGTACATTTTAATAAGACCACTATTTACTTTGACCCATGAAGACACTGCACTAACATTCCATAACTGATTTGAATGTTCAGCAAATGGACCTATCTTTACCTACAATAATATTTAGCAGTTTTTAAATGTAAAACATGTTAATAATCATGTAACTATGTGTATATGTATATATGTATGTATAAACCTTTGCAATAAATTCAATGCAACCAAGAAACATGTAATGCTTGTTAAAAGCCTGAATAATGTCTGGCTCAACAAAGTGGCGTGGTTCTATACGAGGATGTCCTGTAATGTTCATGTGTTATGTAAATATATACTTTTAATATTTTATAATAAAAATAAAAATGTGAAAAAGATTATACCAATCAATTGGGCACTTCCCCATATAAATGGAACGAATTGGTAATCATCTAAGCTCCAAACACCATGACTACCTGCAGGTTCCATCCGATAAACTAACTGTAATCTGCGTACTAATTCCAGATATCTATCAAAAATAAAATTATTTTAATTTTCGCAAATATAAAAAATTCTAGGCTTTGTACTAAATGGAGAGTACATTACCTATTAAATATTTTGACAACTACAGCAACTTTATCATCTTGTGTGAAAGCACCAATTTTGAACATACAACACAAGAACATCAAAAATGCCATTTCATGTCCTGTGCCATAATCTATGCGTGTTGGGTTACCAAAGCCTTCATATAAATATTGAACTATTTCTGGTACTGCTCTATGTAATTTTTCTGGAATTACTTGTTGTAACTCCTCTATTCCATTCTAAAATTTAATGAATCAATAGACTTTGAAAATATGTATGTAAAAATAATGTATATTTACCTGTTGTAATCTTTCATGCCATAGTCTAAATGATTTATTACCAAAACGTTGAGGCTGTTCAGTGGGAGGTATTTCTGTTATCCATTCATCAAACTTATTAAGCATTTGAATTACATTTTCTATTACAGGACTTTTTGAGCATTCAACGGTTAATGCTTTTCCTTGAACTGACTCATTTAAGGCTAATATAAATCCTAAATACTCCTGCAAAAATATTTTTTTAAGAATTTGGTATATAGGAGTTTTTAAATATCCTCATATATTGAAGTCTATAACAATGTATAATAGAAAAATATGTGATACAAATATTCTTACAAAATACGCTTCTGACTTTTCCCAAACTGTCATATCAGCCGGTATTTTAATCGACTTCTTCGGGATGACGAATTCATGGTCATCGGCTAAAATATATTTGAAAATGATTATTCTATCTTACTAATTTATCATTTCGTATTTATATAAAATACATACGTGAAATCGGTAACTTTGACGTTGACATCATAGTTATCTTAGAACTTAATTATCATTCATTGAAAATAAGTAATCTAGACTGTTTTCAAAAAAAGAAGAAGGCGTACTTGAATTATATACGTATTATAATATTATAAAACATTTGAATTACATACATGTAATATTGTTAAAACTTAAATCACTTTAAGTATTCGCGATAGAGTTTCCAGAGGCATACGAATTTAACTCTACGATCGTCAAAACTGAAAAAGAAAACATTAAAGACGCTTTCACTTAATAAACATATTGTCATAACAAAGCTTCATAAGAGTAGAAATTAAACTAAGATAATACATGATCTTTAATCATTAAAATTGAAACGAAACTCCAAACGATGTCCACGTACTTGTATACATGAATTCACTATGCCTAAAAGCAAAACCAATCATACTATGTATAAAAGTTAGTGAAAATAGCTTGTTACGATCCTCATAGTTTAACTATAAAGGAACAATTTTCCCTAGATACTAAATTTTATCTAAAAGTAAATAACAGAATGTTATAAATTATAACTGTCTAATATTGTTAATGTTTTAATGTTACGTTGAAGAAGTTTAAATGTCACAAAGTACACTTTTCAAAATTGTGCTTTAGCATGAATTACAAACTCAAAGTTACTAGCAAAGGAATATGAAAAGAACAGAGCAAAAAATGAATTTGAAACATCGGTAGCGTAAATTACAAATCGTCAAAGGAAAAGAATTACTTTTTTTAATCGCTTTGTAATTGAATGACAGGCCACAAAAGTCAATAGTTCACAATCGTTAATGTCGCGAATTTTTCTAACGACGTAGGTACAGTGCGTGAAAGATATGCATGGAAGAGGAAGTATGCGTACAAAGCGCTTTACTGCTGGACAGCTTTGCTGTATACTGTAGTGAAAATGTGTATATCAGTTGTTTATAAATTTTATATAATTCGTCACTATTCCAATTTCACATAAACTAATTAAGATTATAAAGCAGTGGACAATGGAAAGATAATGTGCGTTGTTGTATATTTTCAATATTATATTGAGTATACAAATTTTATAAAAAAGAATATTTATATACACCAGGTTTGTAACTACAATACAATGAAAATATAGCAGCTTTTTATCAAAAATTTTTAAATTAAATATATGATATTGTAGGCATGAGTTATTCTCAGGAAGAAATAGAAAAAAAGCGTTTGTTAGCCTTACAACGTAAACAACATGCTCAGTCAAAAAGTAATTTGAGTGGCTCTACAAATATTAGAAGTAATATTCTTTCTAGTAATAGCAATATTATTGTCAAGGAAAATAAGTCAATTAATGTCACTAAATCTCTTGGAAATGGTGCAACAAAATATGTTGACTTCAAAGCAAAGTTTGGAAATAACCTCAATAAAAGCAATACAAACTTCAATAAACACAAGGAACGTTTTAATCCTATTTCAACACAGAATTTTTTTGGCCAAAAATCTCGCATTACAGGAAAATGTTACATGATAACTGATGAAAGATTTACATTGGAAACATCATCATACTTCGTTCCACTTATTGAAACATTGAAAACAATTCCAAGTAGATCATATGGTAATGTAGGAAGTATATCCATGTATATTCAATACAATATTATTATTACTTTAATCTTTAAGTTTAAAAGTATTAAAAGTAACAGTGTGCATTATATGCACTTGTTTCAGACATGAAAACAAAAACCTGGAATTTTTTGTTAAAAGATTATGAAACTGTAATGGAGAAAATCATTCATTTCAAAGCTGACATACAAGTAGTGGGAATACCACAGATAATTGTTCAGGTATAACATTTAAACATAATGGAAATGTAATTAAATTTAAACATTATTGTCACTGGATTTATATATTTAAAATATTTCTTAGATATTCAGAAAAAATTCTACCTCAGAGAAAATTGTTGATAATATAGATTTATCAAACATTGATCCTCACTTAGTAGAGAGTTTAATGCCCTTTCAGCGGGAAGGAATATGGTATAATTATATGGTTTATTAATTTCTTAAAATGTTTAAAGTGAAACGGTATCAAAATTAATAATGAATATGTTTTTGTTATCATAAGCTATGGAATATCTAAATCTGGTCGTTGCATGATTGCTGATGACATGGGTCTGGGTAAAACCATTCAAGCATTAGGCATTGCACACAACTTCAGAAGTAATTGGCCTCTACTTATCGTTGCGCCATCATCCGTTAGGTATAAAAATGAAAAACTGCAAATTATATAGATATATTTCATTATATGTCTGTAAATGATAAAAGTGGTTTTTCTGTGACTTCAGATATCACTGGTCAGAATCAATATATACATTTTTGCCATCAGTGCCTGCACAGTACATTCATCATTATTCAAGTACAAAAGACTTTTTGGATAATAACAACATTGTTATTACAACTTATGATCTTATAGTGCGAGCCGTAGATACATTCACACGCCGAAGCTTTGGTTTTGTTATTTTGGTATGTTATTGGATAACTTTGTTTTTGAATATAATTTCTTATTTCTTACAGTTTATTGGAATAAGTAAATTTATGTATAGGATGAATCTCATGCTTTAAAAAATGTAAACACTGCAAGATTTAAGGCTATTCAATGTGTAGTTGCACAAGCACGTCATGTTGTTTTGCTTTCTGGAACTCCTGCTCTATCAAGGCCCATAGAATTATATTCTCAGATAAATCTTATAATGCCTACGTTTATGGGGTAATATAAAATGTTTATTAAAAGAAATGTACGCCTAAGTAAGAATGTCGTTTTTACGCAGATATCAGGAATATGGTATTCGATATTGTGCAGGAGAAAAAGCTTCATATGGATGGGTTTTTTTAGGGTCATCAAACATGCAAGAATTGCAATTGTTATTAAAACACACTTGCGTAATTCGAAGGTTAAAAAATGACGTTTTAAATCAATTACCAAAGAAAAAGAGGTGGGAGACAAAATTTGTTACACTGATTTATTTTAATATATACAAATATAGATATTAGTTTTATTAATCAAAATTGTAGAGAAATTGTTATACTAGATCCAGATTTAATACAAGCTGGTACCAAGGAAATGTTAAAAATATCCAAAACTTTAGAACGTAATGTTTTAACTGGTGTAAAAAGACATAATACTCTTATACAGTATTATAATGAATCCAGTATTGCTAAACAGAAAGCTATATGGTAAATTACACTATTATTTAATAATTATTCGAAAATTATACATACTTTTCTAAGAGCTACAATAATAATTATGTTTTAGTGATTATATCTCAAAACTATTTAAAGCTAAAGAGAAGTTTATTATATTTGCCCATCATCGTAATATTTTGGATGCCATTTGTGATGTTGCAGAATCAATGAAAATAAAGTAATTCTTTGTAATTATTGCTTTCATATACAAAGATAAGATTTTTATTTATGTGTAACTGATTTATATGTTTTAGATATATTAGAATTGACGGTACTACAAATCCTGAACGTAGAAAATCTGAAGTTGATAAGTTTCAATCTTGCGAAGACTATGTGGCAGCAATTTTATCAATTACAGCAGCAAATGCGGGGATTACGTTGACAGCTGCGCAACTCGTAGTTTTTGCAGAATTGTTTTGGAATCCGGGAGTACTTATCACTTTTATTGTTTTCCAAAATTATAATTATTTAAGATTAAATTACATCAATCATATTTTTTATTACAGATTCTGTGTCAAGCAGAAGATAGAGCACATAGAATTGGTCAAAATGAAAATGTTTTGATTCAGTATTTGGTTGCGAAACAAACGTCAGATGATTATTTATGGCCATTAATCCAGAAGAAAATGAACGTATTAAATGAAGCTGGACTTGATCAAGAATTTTCACTTAAAGATATTGACGTTACAAAACATGCCTTACGTTCAATGCAAACAACTTTAGATATTTTTATAGACAAGGAACAATACGAATATAAAGCTGACGAAAAAATTGTACAAAGCAACGAAAATAGTGAAAATATCTCGTTAGAAAGTTTGTCTCCTGCAACAACAGATGAATTTAAAGGTTTACTTGAATTCAATGAAGAAGACTTTGGTGATTGGGATGACATGAAATGAAAAATTTATTTTTATATGATATATTGTTAGCATTATGAGAATTATATAAATGGTTCAAGTTATAAAAGCGTTTATAATTTTCTAAATTTTCTTTATAAACATTATAACTAGGATTAATAATAAAATTTTTGTATAAGAAGGTGGATATTTCAATAATTTTAAAAATCTATTTTTAGAGGAAGTAAAGGTGTTTTATAATAAGCTGCATTTTATTTTAGGATTACATACAGAATATTTTATATATTGTAGTAGGATTTTATGGAATGCAAGGATATTCTTTGGTATCTGGGAAAAAACACACAAAAGGTTTATTTATCTTTCGTCGATACATGTTAAATGTTTGGTACAAAATAATTTCGAACAAATCAGTGCAGTGTTCGAGCTGTTGCTTTTGCTTTCGGGCGTCTGGCTTTAAGCAGCGGTACTCTCCCGTTACAATATTAACGAAACGGATAAAACGATTTATAACAATTACTGTGGGAAGGCGTCCGGTGAGCCTCCTGTACTCTGCTCTCTGGAAGGCGTCCGGCGGATAGTCCAGCCGTTCTTTCCATTCCAGGAGCGACCCAGGTATACATAGCTCTCGTACTCTCCTATATTTAAGTGATACGCGTATGATCGGAGCGTCCACCCGCACTTCTCCTGGTAGGCGACCGGCGGATAGTCCGTCGTTCTCTCCATACCAACAGAAGTACTAAGCAATCCTCTCCGAGCTTTCTCAGGCGTCCAGGTAACCTCCCTGTACTCTCTCTCAGAGACGACCGGCGGATAGTCCAGCCGTTCTCTCCACACCACCAGAAGTACTAAGCAATCTGTAAGGGCGTCCGAAAGCTAGGCTTCGTACTCTCCCACTCTGAACGGCGACCAATGGTAATACCTCGTTCTCTCCCAGCAGAGTACAGCAAGAATGCGTGGCTGCGTTTTTTTTTTTTTTTTTGTCAGACTATTACGTCTCTGGTGAGGGAGGAAGGGTCGCAGAGTTTCCTGGAGTTTCGTCGCTCCTTACACTCTAAAATAAATAAAAGTGGTTTAGTAACATGAATAATGAGAAATAGCTGGGGCAGGAAAATTTGCAAAACACCTGCGCAGCAATCAGCAAGAATGCTTGGCTGCGTCCGCGGCCGTGGTATTTATAGTTGAGCGTTGCTAATGAAGCGCGGCTTATCAACAAGACGCGTCGCTAAGTGTTTTCCCGCGCGAAACCGCGAGTCTACCGCGGATCGCAAGCTAGTTTCTTCTAGAAACTTCTATAGCTTCGCGATTATTTGATTGACGACGAGGATAGAGAGTCGTCCCTCTCACTTCCTCTTGCGGAATGGAAATTTTTTATCGCCGTCTTCGTTGATGGTTGTTACAATATAAATAATTTGAAATATTTAAAGTTTTGTTTTTAAAATTTTGAACTATCCTTCTATGATGTTTTCATTGGCTATGACATACCCCAGGCGCCATGAACTCTTGAGCGTCATCTACCAAAAGTCCCTACGACTAGTGACACTCACCTTAATGTGTGATTCAGCTTGTACCTACGTTATTGCATATCTTATATGACTGTAGTAAAAGGCCATACTTTGAATATTTACCGCACAAACGTTCGTTGTAGTGTTCCTTCCTAAACTAATGATTGTTCTTTGGTTCAAACCGTGTGGGAATCTGCGTTTATATTGTTTATAATAAAGACACTTGCAATGTCTATTTTTAACGCGCAGCAGTTTTTAAGTGCATTGTATAAACGTTATATAATTTCACTGCCAGCGGTAAACTTATCTAGAACTCAAAAAGCAAGTATCTCTTTTTGAGGTTAGGATAAATATATTTACATTCGATAATTTCAATATTACATAATATTTAAAAATGATACTTCATATTTTTTACATTATATTATAGTTCTTAATAATTGGAAAGACATTTATACGCAAATGTTGTATAATATTATTTTAATGATGATAATATAATACCTTTTGTTTTTCTTCATAGATTTTTATTATTTGTCTTACTGGAGGATCATTACTATTAGGCGGATTGGCACAGTTTTTAAAAAGACGAAGAAGACATCCTCTTCCTTCTTCAAGAAGACCTCTGAGAGAATTAAAACAGAGATATGCAGCTGCAAAGAGTTCCAATTTTGGTAATTCATCAACACAAAATATAATTTTATATATAACTATTAAAGTAATTCTGATCAATATTAAATCTGGAGGTGTTATTTAGTATAAAATTGTGCATTAAATCAACATTTTATGTTTATTTCATATGTGTAGATGCATTATCACAAGTATCATTGGCAAGAAAAAGTGAAGCCAGCAGTAGGAGTCATATAAGTGATCGAGCATCACTTATATCCTCTGTTCCAGGAGGTCCAGATGGTGATGTAAGACTTACTCCACAACAGTATGGGGTCCTTGGTAAGTAATTTTCATATATAACTCATACTTTTCAGAGTAGCTTTATGATACATTTATACCTTTCTATTTATTGTATTTTGTATATTATTTAAAAGATTTACATTTTATACAATTGTGATTTTAATATTACATCTCGTCAGTACTTCTGTGATTAAAATTTGAAGGTGAAATGATATAAAAGAATATTTGGTTGACCTGTTAATTTTACTCAAATTATTTATTGTACATGTGGGAAAAGAGGGATATAGCTAGATATTTTTTAAGAAAAAAATGTGAAGACACAATGAAGGGTGTGTTTTTTAACATAAAAAGTATTGTAACACACATGCATTCGCAAATTATTGAAAGATATATACATTTTTACATACAGAGTCTTATATGTATATATAGCATTTGTATTTACATGATAATATACAACATAATGATTCATAAATAATGTATCTGTACAATACAGATACTTATTGAAACTAAGGACAGTCCTGGGTATTGCTAAATGCAGTTTTTCACATTGGAATTTTTATTAACATTTTCTCAAAGGCTTACAGAAATATGAAGAAGCAACTGAAAAATAAGCAGCAATTTCTTTCTTCCAAATATAGAGATATCCTACATCTTTCATTTTTTTTTTCATTAATTTCATCCTGGAAACATACTGTTCAATCACTTTGGACCACATCTATTATGTCACATTATTCACAATGAGAAAATATTGCTCATTTATTGCTACATTTTTTTTCTGCTTCATTTAAACACGCAACATTCTAAAACTCGCATGTCCCAATCGCGCAACAAATTATTGCTTTCTACGATAATTAACAAATCATTCAACAGAATATGTCACATTCTTTTACATCTACATAAAATTTCACTGAATATCACAATATTGTGATTAGGCTTACTTTGATAAATGTTATTAGAAACCCATGGACATTTTATTCGTCTTCAAAATGAATGTTTCCCCGTTTTCCATTGGCGCTACAATGTAATAAAATATGATAATTCGTACAATGTTATTTACCATTGTTAGGAGAAATTGTGAGGAAAATGATTAAATAAGTTTGTAACAATTACACCTAATAAGAGTATAGAAATTACGTTATATACATACAAATGTTCGAAGAAAATTATCATAGTAAAATACAACGAACGTACGGCAATACTATTTTTATTCCTCGTACATTCAACTAAAACCGTTTAAATTAAATGTAGAATTAAATAAGTCCATATTTCTCTTTTGCTTATCAGGCAAACGTACCTTACAAATTATTAACATATCTATACAAATTAAAATACTGCCTTCCTTTGCCATTACAATTTCCATTAATAATTATTTTCTAGGAATCTGCAAGCCCTATCACTTTACATGAGAGACAGATGGGTACACAAAATATTATAGTTTTTTCGTTGAATTCCAAACGAATTATCATCGATTAACGGAACTATTAGTAATTTAAGAATTTTTCAGTTTTCTTTAATATTATTCGGAAATTTACACATTATGACTCATTCTCCAGCAGCATGCGCATCTTTTACTATTACTAATATATAGCAAATTCTACTATTTCGATTTACCTAAGAATCGTTCAAAAGCTTTACATTAGTCGGAAAAATGATATTAAAATAGCATTGAAAAAATACCACGTACCCATCCACCTGTACCCTACAAATTCTTACTCGCTACACCTTTATAAATCTTACAATTTTTCTAAAATTATACTGCAATCTCAAAAATATATATCGTGGCTGCATTAACTCGCGCATCTTTGTCCCTCCGTTCTTTTCTTTTTCTTTATTTTTTTGTTTCAACTTCTACGTTTACTCGTCGTCACCTTCTTCCGTATAGAAGCTATACATATATGTATATATATATATAGTTGCCCGAGATAATACCTGCGGTAATTCTAAACTCTCTTTGAACACGATTCTCAAAGAAGGGTACCGTCTTTTTTTTACTTTTCCCATTGAAGCTTTTTCAAAGTCCTTTCTAGAGAAGACCTAGAAAATGTACACTTTGCGAAGGCATAAAATAGTTTAGCTGGAAAATTGATTCACAGCGGAATTAGTTAAAGACGGAATGTCGTAGTTTACATTCATCAGTATTATTCAACAATATAGAGGTAAATGTTAACGATCCGCGGGTGTTAAACCTATCCACACATCGGCTTGCGGTCGCTTGTACTTAACATTGTCGTGAGACTAGCTCATCGTTAAGGTATTTCCTTTTTTTTAATTCCCCCTAAATATCAAATTTTTTTTCTCATCTTCGAAAGGCAAGCATTATGTCAGCGCACTGACACCGCGATCTGTGACGGTCAGCAATTCAACCGGAGCATTTTATCTCGCGCCATATTCACTTATATGTACGAAATTGCAGCAACATCTTGTGTATTCGGTTGTTCTTGTTAATTGTTATTTTTGTTAATTGTTATTCTTTTTTTGCATTATTTTTTTATGTTTTTTTTTTCTGTTTTGGTAATCTCTCGACACTGTTTCATCTACGAATATATTACTATTTGCAACTTAGGATTTAAGATTTATCTCTTTGTCAGGATTTTCACGTGATTCTATGGACGAGCATCGTTAACGAAACTATAAGCAACCCGAAATTTAGTCTCAACAGAGACGCGCTAGAGGTTGTCACCTCTACTTTGTTTTTCAATGACAACGGTCCACCGTCGTCGCTCTGCATATTAGACATATCCGATTTCTTCGGCGGTATTATCATATTCTCGTCCTGATCCTCGTTATCCATGTTCTGTTTGTTGTACGTATCCTTGCTCACGTTCTGCGGCATTGCTGTTGTGCTTGCCTCTGTGGTGGGCGGAACCGTGGTGGTAGGAACTAAACTATAATTCCCTAGGAAATAAATAGGTCCAAATTCGGGCTTTATATCGAACATCGTTTTCTCTCTACGTATACCGCTTATTACGCGTGACTTTGTTTCGCAATCCTCGTAATGGGCGATTAACGTTCCAGAGTAGGGTACCTCCATATCGGTGTAATTGGCGTTTAGAGTCACGTTTATTCCGGTACCGGGTTCCAGGAATATTTCCACCCTGTTTTGGAAGCATCGATAAGATTAGAAATGATTAATCGCTCTTAATGGATTTATCTTTTATATTATACATATAAAAGATACTCACGTGTACACGTCGGTACGATTAGTGGTCTCCATAGTGCCCCACATTACTTTCGGCAAATCCGTGCCGTTCGTCAGTTTAATTGTCGTATTTAGGCCTTTCAGAATGGCATGGCCTTGACCCCAGTATACCTCGTACGTGTACGTGTACCCGAAAGCCTTCGCCATGTTAGCGGCTTCCGGTCCAATATTGGCGATAGTCGCCTTGCACAATTCACGGGGTGTACGTTTGATCACACGCTTTTTAGGCCAATTCAATTTAACCCTCGTAAGGTCGTACTTGATCGGCTCCGTCTCGACGAGAACATCACCCGACTTGGCGGTTCCTTCGGTGCCATCCTAATAGAGATGAGAAAAAATAACATTATAATTAAAAATTGCTGTTAATACTTGTTGAAACATCAAGGATTTAATTGTTACAAACATTCACGCACACGAGAACTCGAACAGATAAAAACTTGGCCAATTAGCTTCTCCAACACCCAATTACTTCCTGCTATCCTCATCACCATCCCTCTCTTCACCGCATTAATTCACCATAAAACTTGAAACCCCTCTTCACCCCGGGATCCGAGTGAAAACCAATCTAAACACCCTCCAACCGCAGCCATGCACAGCTGAAAGAACACCTCACTTCCTGTTCTTCCCGACAGTTTAATCCTTCTCCCTGTGTTGCATTCGTGGATGCAACCGTGCAGAGGCATTAATCTCTGGCCGAGTATAGCGTGAAAAAAAATTCCACGCGTTTCTTCGATGTTCCGGGAGGAGAGAGAGAGAGAGGGGAGGGAGGACAGTGAGTAATTACTTACGTCTCTGACATAGCTGATAGTCCCAAGATTGTCGTGCGAATTCAAGGTGCCGATATAATGGGTGTAGCGGGGCGTCTCGACGTCCTGTTTCGCCGACTCTTTGTCGTTGTGCACCGCGTGCCGTGCGACAAACATCTTCTCCGTGGCCACAGCGCCGATTGGGGTGGCCTTGTATTTATCCCAGTGCTCCCAGTTGACGCGGGCCGCATTGTCCACGTTTTCCAGCAGCTCGTATTTATCGTACGACTGCACGCTCCCGTGAATCGTCACGGTGCATCGTTGCTCGTTGCCTCTCTGGCTACCAGCTACCCAGACAGTCGTGTGCAACACGCGGCACACGTACAGGGGCCTCGTCCTCTCCGACTTCTCTGCTTGATTGTTGAACGCGTCGTCTGCAAAATGTGTATTCTTCACGTTTATATATTGTACGAACAGACAGGATAGAACATCTTCCCGCTGTCTGCTAGAGATAGAATAGAAACGATTATATTCTTCTCCCGTATTGTTGCTTGTAACGGGTGTCTAGCCACGGGTAACACGGCAAACTTAAAATCCTCGTAAGCTCTTTGAAGCACGTCGAGAGACGCTGCTTAGCGACAATTAGCGGCACGGTAAATTAAAGCGAGCTTTAGAGCCCGGGAACCTGGCCGGGTGTAAGTGATACACGGCGTAGGTTGCTTCGTTAGAGGAGAGTATAGTCGTTCTCTAAGCTGGCTCGGCTTGTTAGTTCTGCGAGTCGAAGACGGTGTTAACCGTGTTGCTTGAGAAATTAACCCTTTCAACGAGCATGTCACAGAATGTGTTTCAAATAAATATTGTTTGTTTATTTGAATTTTTACAATGATACACTGTGTGTGTGAATGGGTTAATCAAGCAGAGTCAACTGAAAATAGTTAATTTAAAAAAAAAACTTGGTTCTTTCGTAATATATCAAATGACGAATATGGAGAGAAGTGTAATTTATCGATTTTACTGCAAGGAAACACACGCTGCAAACGATATTGGTTTACGTTAATGTTTCTCTGGGTGCCGTTTCGTTATCCTTAACGTAGCCAGCTGTCGAACAGACTATTTTTCACTTGGTTTTTCCCCTCTAGCCGATAAAACGTACCTTCCCCTTCTTCAATCTCGAAACCACCGATGACGATTTCCCTCGAGGGTTCCCAGTGGGCGCGGGGCAACCAGTTCAGGGTGGTCGAAGTGATCAGTTGATACTTTGACAAAATATGCACGCTGTTGTCCGCATTGGCCAGCAACAGCAGGACACCCAATAAGCCAACACCAAGATAGATCCTTTGCCAAGACATCTGTAATTTCACGATTTTCTTATTGTGAATTAATAAGGAAGGAGAAAAGAAAAGGTAGTGTACACAGTGTGTGTGGTATGTGTGAATTGTTCTTAATGTCTTGCTCTGTGATTCGATCGTGTTCGAATCCAATCCAGGAAGGGTGCAATACGTGGTAAACGGAGAAGAGAGGAGCTCTAACAAGATCGTTATTACGATACAGCAAGCTAATTCAGAGGTAACCTGAGATACTAAGGCGTAGCTTGCACCGCCGAGAAAAGTATCGACAGCTTTAACGCCGTGCGTGTGTGTTATTAATGTTTTGCCAGACGTGTTTTGTTAACACACCGTTGGCTGAGGCTTCTTTCTTTTTTCGCAACTCTCCTTACCTGTAGTTTTGTCCGCCTACTGTTGTCGAGATATCTGATCAAAATTTTCTCAGCTTCTTTTACTTCGAATAAATTAACCCTTTCGCTACGACAGAATTTTCGTATATAACGCACGTGACTGCAAAGTCTTTCGTTTTGTTGGCTGTATCGTTTAAAAGTTTATTTTATTAAATTACAACAGCAACGAAAGGGTTAAAAACGATGTGTCTTAATAATAAAAAAAAAAGATTGTCTTCTTTTTCTGTTTTGACAAAGAAACAGATGTAAGTTTCTCTCATGTAAACAGCGCTAAAAAAGGCGGCACTTTTGAAAATCCGTCAGGTTTCTATAGGTTTAAGTTAACAAGATGTTACGTAACGTTTCGCGTAGTGCCGTGTTTTATAGCGACCTTAACTTTTGTAACAGTAATACCTTGCCTCTTTGCGATTATGTTTCTGCTTACAGAGCGTATCTTTAACACAGCCCGCGTATAACTGGATCTCCAGCTTGCTCCTCGCCTCGTGCGTTTTCGCTTCAGTTAGTGGCGAGAAAACGAAACGTTGCGAATACTCGCGCCAAAACAATTTCTCGCCACTATCGTGTTCATGGTCGATCCTTTTTTTTTTCTCCTTTACCTTTTGTTCTCTTCCTTTTCGTTATTGAATTTCACAGACGATGGAGGAATTCTTTATCTTTTTCTTTTTTTCAGAAGTATCTATTTATAGCACGCCGTATGTAATTCCGTGTACCTCTATTCTTGTTAGGAATGCTCCTCCCGATGAGATATTTTAGTTGCAGTAGTCACTACAGTGCGGTATTATATAGACGAGAGATCGCATTTCTCGCAGTTCTTATGTGAAAATATTAAGTAAACATCGAAGAAAAATAGATTGACTTTTAGTATCTCTCTGAAAGATGAACAAGTAGGTTAGGTTAGGTTAGAATATCACCGGTTTACGCAAAAACATAACTTTCACGAATCGCACGATAATTAATTAATTCACCGTAGTTTATAGTGTTGTCAAATTGTTCGAAATTTAAATCAATCAATCGTTTTTTTCTGTTACTATAACTGTACATACTTAAGAGAACACATGCGATGGGAGTCACGTAGTAATAAAGTAATATACCATGAAGTCGTTGCGAAATGAAAAAGTCGAATCGATTAAATATTCCAGCACACTATATAATTAAGAGTTCCCTCGTTATCTATAAACTTCGTAAACTCTGTTAGCCATTTAAACTAGGTTCCTGTAATTTTGAAATATTTCAATGCCGTAGTAACGCTGCTCGCCGCCCAGTTTCAGCCATTATTAGCGGCGACTCTCGTAAAACGATAGTATCGAAAAAGTTCGACCGTAAAGATGGCTGTAGTATTCTGGAGGGAAACGTGAACGCACCAGTTGGCCTCTCAAGGTGTACCCGATATATATCTTCGACGCAAGTTACTGTAACGGTTTCGTGGCATATCCGTTTACGTGATAATACACTTATTTTATAACGCTCGTGCCCCACTGCGTTCGATTCTTGCTCTTTCATTTGAGGATTTCGCTTGACTGCCTTCTGAAACGGCTCGCGAACACGCCGCCGTCTCGTATAAGAGCAAATTGTACGAACTTTTCAGACAACATTTAATACCGTCTCGTTATTACACGGTTTAATTACGACCAATAAAATTATTTCAACCCTTCGTCTCTTATAACGTGTATTTCGTTCTGTGTGCTATCGTACAGATTTTTGCTGCCTCTTTCTACGTAGTTTCGAGAGACACTGGTGGGGGAGGGGCTTGTGAAAGAGAGAGTGAAGGTCGAAAGGGACAGAAGTCAGGCGCATCGCGAAAATCGATGACGCACGAGGTCCATTGATGTTTTCAACATTCTTATGGTCAAACCACGAAATAACGTCTGTGTATGTGTGCATTGAAAAGGAGAAGAATGTGAAGAAAAAAAAGGTATGTTTTAATAAATAGGGTCGTTGTTGCGAAAGAAGATTTATATGAGTTATTTTAGTGTCGTAAGAATCGTTTTATAGGTTATTTTGAGGTACGAGAAATTATTGTTACAGCCATTCATATCAAACTCTGCAAACTTCGTAATAAAAAAAAGACATCTGTGACTATGAAAGGTTCCATTAGTTTTTATTTATAAGATCGAGTTTAGACGAAAGAAATTTCGACGGTAACAAGGTACCGTTAAAAATGGTCAGCAAGTTTACGCGAAAGATGAAAGACAGGTTGCTGATTTTGGGACAAATCCAAATTGCAGAGAGACCGTTTCATAATCCACTTTGGCCGGCGAAAGAGATTAGGGATCACAAAGAGGTGAACCCTCTTTGTTCTGTTGCGTAAAATGCTGAACAAAAGCGTGACGCTTCAGCCAGGGGAACAAAAGAGCATCTGTGTGTTTTTTTTTTATTTCCAACAATTCTGAGCTGGGTACACGATCAATTTCATTTAAGAAATTCAATCCCCGAATTGATATCACGTCGTGAAATTATCCGTAAAAGCGTATCCTTACAAGCTTTTCATAGCCTCCAGAGATGTAAATTTCTAACAGCCACATAATTCTAACCTTCCGGCAAAATATTAAGAGCACATTAATAACATGCATTATTTCCTGAAAAGTGATCTTTCTCGCAGAAATAAAATCTCATTTTCCTCCTGCAGTTGAATCAAATCGTAAAAACAAACTTCGAAACTCAAGCACGGTATTGTCATTTAAATTAACTCTAAAAAGGGGAAACCCAGCTACTTCTCTCACCGAACTACCTCCTCGCAGTAATTAAATTCCATTCCCTTGATCCCTGAAATTCCATTAATTCTTCCGAATTAGTGGCAACGATACGTGACCGTCCAATTTGTCTAAGAGCCGCGTGTTTCGCCGCGGTGAATTCGAGAATCGACCGTGCCCCCACCGATCCCCTCTTGTTCAACAAAACGCTTCCGTTCCCGTGCACAGTTTCCGCGGATGCATCCTCATTGTTCTCGGAGAGGCGATCGAACGATCGGAAAAGGGCTTCGATGCTCGAGATAACGTCGCATTGTGCGTTTCTACGCGGGGGAACGTTGGTGTCAGGCGATGGTCGGTCGAGCACGCTGAATGACTGGCAATAAAATCCTCCCTGTCGCCTCTAAACCGAAACGAGTAGAGGATGTCTCTCGCTATAATGCTCGAAAGGGAACGTTTTACGCGGATTGAGCGTGTAAAATCGACTACGAGTGTGTGTATGTGTAGTACGGTGAGAATCATAATTATCCGGCTCGTTGAGAACAAATTTTTCAACGACGATTCAACACTGACGGGGTTTGTTCAACCGCGGAGAGTTGTATTTCATAGTGTATTGAATTGGAATCTTTATGCCTGAAGTGATCAGATCGAGGTGAAACCTAGGTTTCAGAGACTGTTATTCTACGGATCAGCCGTGAGAATTTCCCAACGTTCCATTTCCAGTCGCTCGATTAGCTCGACAGTCTTATTGAACGACCAGTCACTCGTGATTTAATTAGCCTCGAAAACGAGGTATCTCCTGTCGAATCTCCGGCAGCATCTCCATTTATACTCCGAAATGGAAGTGTGTCCTAGATAGATATACACGTTTTAATAGTAGAAGAACTACCTGAACCGTTCTGACTGAGATAGAGTCACGAATATTTCGACGATAAGCAACTAACACGCTCCACTTTATTTTGCAAAAAAGAAAAATTCAATGAAATTCTATGTGAAAGAATGTTCTGACAGAATCGAACTAAGTATCCTACAACCTCAACCAAGAAATTAGCTTTGCAGTTTAAGTGAATTTTATGAAATAACAATTAGGCTATTCAGACTCGGGAAAAATTTCTAATATTCCGAATAGTAATTAACATTTGCAAAATTGTTCACTTGTAAACGAAATAGGGTTACTCTTTTATTACAAGGAATCTCAGTATGCAATTTTCGCGATTTCTGAAACACCCTTGATGCAAAAATAGTTTTCGATCTATAGAAAGGGATCGTATTTAGAAGGTACGAAAACCTTGACCGTGGTGCGTCGACAGGTAGGAGAGATACCACGATCAGGTTTATCATCGTTCGACCGAAAATAATGGGATAAAGAGATGGTGTTCGCGTAGTAGGTGGCCTGTCAACAAGTTGCCGGACATTAGCTTGCAACCGGTTCTCTCCCGATACGCGAAGCGCCGCCGATAATGTCTCTCGGGCACGAGTTAAATAGCTCGAACAAGGGTCGCGGCAGTTTTTTTGCGCGCCATTCTTTTTCCTTGTCGAAGAGATCCGAGGCGAGAAATTCATATTCATGAGACGGATTCTTCCCTATCTGCTTTCGTTTCACGCCGGTCGACTGTGCGGCGTGTACGCGCATTATTACGAGCCGAGAATATCTCTGTCTGTCCCCTATTTTTCTTTTTAGACGCGTTCCACGTTCACGTTTATACACGAATCTTTTCTTCCAACCGGATCACGAACATCGTGGAATCCCGGTTACATCATTTTCCGGCTTCCACGCGTTTCACGCGTCGCGAATTGCCGATTTAATCGTTCTGCCTCGCGTTTCCTTTCGAAATCGGCTTGAAACGTTCAACGATTTCCATGGAAACGCTGCTGAATAAGCTTGATTGTCGACGACAAGTGTTATCTTCGTACACTTTCGGGGTAGAATTTTCTATGATTCCTTTCAGTTTTCTTCAGAAGTTCATAGAACAACTAATATACGATGAGATAGATAAATGATCGTAACGAAGTTCAGTTTCCTAAATCATTCGTAGAATTCTTTGTGTTAACCTTGTAACAGAAAGAACGGCGTTTCAGGAATTCGCTGACTCGTTTGTATTTATAAATGAAATCATTTCTAACCGATCAGAAATTTTTTACACATCGAAACACTGTGAAAAATCACCCTACTCTTCTCTCGATTGAGCACAAAATTACCCTATCTTGTGACTCTTTTCATTCACCAATTCGACGCAGTCTTTGATCACGAAAACGTCAACCGTTTGGAACCCACGAAAATTCAATTTTCCACCAACGACCGTGAAAACGACGCCCTCCTACTTTCGAAATAAAAAGAAAAAAGAAACGAGACACAGGGAGAGTACCTCTTGTCGCGGCTGTCATCCAGATAGATTGGTTGCGGCCACGCGATTCGATATCAATCCGCGGTGCACATCAAAGGGACCGAAAGCGCGTTCTCAGCGAGAAACGTCAGAAAAAAACGAGGGAAAAGTATTCTCTGTGCGTGTGCATCCTAAGTCACGAATGACGATAATGCGTCGAAGTGTACATATAGGAAGATTTATACAAGCATAAGGGAGAAAGAGTGACGCGTTGTGTGCACTATGTGTGCCGCCGCATGCATTATTAAACGCGACTCGTCCTTCGTGCAATTCGGTCAGACTGGATTCGTATATTTCATTTGATACGACGCCGACCTACTGACCTTAACTGTACGGAACTTTTATATGAGCCGAGCATACCGGCGAGTTTATTTAATTGAGAGCGTACCACAAGGTATACACAACTGTGAACCGAGAGGAGACGGAGGAAGCAGGAGGAACTGTGATTATCTCTGCCCGCACGAAACTCGACGACGCCGCCTCAATCGTCCTCTCCGTGATGCTATGACACGGCCGTACGTGTCCCTTAGGCACGGATAGATATATACAGGGTGCCTTAGAAAAATGTTAACACTTGTATAGAAATATCGGGTTGAATGAGTGACGTCACTTCTTTCTTTTTAATCTCAGAAGATATTAAAGGTAAAAGTAACGAAACAGGGGAGGAACGAACTTGGCAATATGAAAACTAATTTATCGATAACCTTAGAATGACCTGGGGTTGGATATGTAAGAGAAATCGAGGGCGCCGTCGAGACGGGGATTCGGGCGGCCAGCACGGATGTTCATTGTAATAGGAGCAGGCGATATCGGGCCCGAGGACTGAGCCGCCAAGAACATCGGCGACCAACCCTCGAGGCCCTTGATGACGCCTTTTTGGGAACGGCGGGAAAAAGGGGCTCTCCTAGCCGGAAAGGCAGTCTCGCTCAGAGAGTCACCGAGTAACGGCTAACCAAGCGAACCCACACTAATACAGTTCTAACTTCAGATACGCGCCTGGTCATTCTTTTTCCTTACAGACATTTTTTAATTAAACTCTTTTAATCATGCTTTCTCACTTTCAATAGCAGTGGGAATAATTTAGATGTTCGTTATAAATGAGTCACCCTGTATATCGAGTGGTTGTCCCATACGAGATATGAAATAATGTTTGTTTGAGATATAATGGCGATCGTAGGAGAACTTTATCGAAGGAATGTCACTGAACGACAGAATAACAATGTTGTAAAGTAAAATAATTTTTAGCGATACAGACGAAATAAGAGAAAACACGAGGATAGGCGATGTTTCTTTTCGAACAAGGCTACGATTGAAATACCAATTGTGCGTATCTTGTTTCACAAATAAGCGACGTTTCGCTCACTTGAAGTGTACACTCTCGAGTGTCGAAACTTTTTTCAGATCCTCGGTAGATTTTCCCTTGAAACAACAGTGCAATTGAAACGACGATTACACATACGTTGTTTCTACACTGAAGTACATTGTACTCGAGTTGATACTTCTATTTTTAAACAGTCGTCTCTTAACTGCTGGAGAGATCAATTGATACAGGCGTTTGAAGAGCACGTAGATGATTTATGTAACTAGCTGTAGGATGTCTTAGAATGTGCTCGATGTAGTTTCTCTTGAAAAAGTAATTCGAGAATGTTAGAGGATAGAGGTATAGTTCAGGAAGCTGTTATTTTTCAAGAAAGTCAACGTTGAAAGTATGCATTAGATATACTTAGGGACAGACTACTGTGCACTTCTTTGTTCGATGATACGAGATAAAAGAAAGTATGATAAAAAAAAAGAAGGGATATCAAGAACTAATATTTTTCAAGGGAAGAAGAAAAAAAAGAAACGTGAAATAACATTCAATTTTTTTTTTAGAGAATTATGGAATCGTACTTTCACAGCTTACGGGTGTCTACCTTCTCCAAATATTCTCTCTCTCTCTCTCTTTTAATTAGAAACATTAAACTCCAGCCGAGTGCTCGCACTGAGCTAAATACAAGCTCCAATTGCACACTCTTCATCACGCTCTACCTTTCTCTGAAACACACATCCTACATAAACATCCTGCAGTGAAAACAAATATTCCACTCGACTGTTGCTCAAATGATGCCCAGACTCCATTCGTATGAAGCATTTCATCTAGCAGACGGTACTTTCTAAAGGTGTATAACGACACGAGCGATACGATCTCCCCGAGAACCACCACCAAAGGGGTCTTCGACCTTTCTAGTACCAAACACATCACTCGTAGAGAAACAACGATCCTACTGATTATCCCTAATTCCAGAGACAAATCACTCCTACGATCCGTCCTGTCGACCGTCGTAAATACCACTCCAATTAAAGAAACCTGGATGCTCCAGGCAGCATAAAGGCAGAGACAGGCAAGGCAAAGATGAAGAGAACCGTGTGTGGCAGGAAACTCACGCGAAATATACCTCACTGGATGCATCCGCGCGGCGTGGTGAAACGTTATCGATGAAATTAGATAATTGACTTTCACGCTGAATTAACTCCGGAATGCCTTCGATCCTCCACGGAGCCGGTAATTTTAGAGAAAGTCTGACCATTCTCTGCCCGCGGATCACTTCTTTCGTATTTCGTGCACCGTCGAGACCGTTCTCTCGAGGATTCGTGAGAACGACGGGTTTTTTCGCGATCTCTTTTAACCCTTTCCCTTGAGATTCTAATTCGAACGAGGGGAAAATTGAACATTCTCGTGACTGGAATTGTGGTTGAAAAAATATGTAATTTATGTGTATAGGTAATTTTTTATGTAAATAATCTAAAATTGAATCTATGCAAATATATCGGAGAAACAGTGAAAAGTGATAATATCTGACACGTTCAGATAAGAAAGTATGGAAACGACGATTGACAATAAGTAGCTATTTAAAAAATCGTAAGATAAAGGGTTGAAACGGAACACGAGCATTCACATCGTTATTTTCGGCTGTTCTCAATTCACAAACCGTCCATTACCTACGCCAACTTTTGATTACTATCGCATGTTCTCGCGTCCACTTATGACTCGCCCGTTCAAGGTTCCTTATCGTTCTGATAAAATCTCGTTTCGTGAAAACGTCACGGTTAAAATCGCTAATGATTCTTCCCCTTTGCTTTTTAAATGTTTCACGGTTTTTATAAAACACTCTACGAGTTGTTACATTTTTACGCGAAATTGTTTAGGTGGTTCAGGATAAAGCGAACACGATTCGAGCATCGAAGGTCGAGTTTTAGAGGCCGATAGAGACGGCGGACACTTGAAACCTTCGGGTATATCGTAAAAGGAGCAAGCATTGGTCGATTGCGCATGAAAGGGACCAGTCTCGAGGGTACATATGCACTGATAAATAGATTACCGTCCCCTGCGCCGACGCGAAAACCGATACGATCAAAATAAGATATCCCAAGTATTCTTCGAGATGCAGCTTCGCCCTCGTATTTACTCAGCTTGATAAGAGTTCAACCGTCGCGTCTAAGGTAAATTCAATCTGGAGAATAGTATACGTGTTCTCTGAACCACGTAGAATTATCCGTTTTCATTTGAAATCGAAGGGAAGTTCGTATATATCCAATTTTTTTAGAGAAGTAGATGAAAAAAATTAATATTTCATTCATATCGAATTTCAATATTGAGTACTTTTTCAGTGAATTTAAACGAGATCTGTGTTAAATAAAAAAAATAAATAAATCGATAAAATATCTAAAAAATAAAAAAAAACGAAGGTTATTTTAACGAAATCAACACTTCTTCCGTCCAGCCGTTCAATTGACAACAATCTCGACTCGGCTAAACCATCTCGACCAAATTCGCGTGTCGCGCTAGTCGTTCCAATTTCTCGCCGCCGCCTCCCAAGTTCGAGTAAAATGATAATCGGATTGATCTTCATCAGATTAGTCGTCGTGGACGCTCGGGACGGCGTTGCTCGTAAACGAACTTAGCCTCGATTTCGCGCCACAAATGAACAGAGCACACATACACACACAGCCGTACATACTTGCCACGGTCGATGAAGAAAATACACCCAGTGACCGGCCCTCGAATTTATATAATGCCCAACGGGTTAGATTAAATAATTTCTTCGCGTGAGAAAATTGATCCCCTTGTCTGATAGAAAAATTGCTGAAATTTTCCGCCGTCGAGCACATTAACGGGCTACTTATTGCAATTGCACCGTTGCGTTGTTTGATAACGCACTTCCTGCACACCGCATAACCTCGTGAAGCCTGCTTGCGGGTCGTGCCGCGATCTCCTACTCCTCTCTCTTTCTCTCTCTCTGTGTCCCACCGAAAAGGAAAAGGGTAAACAGGGGGTCGCGTTTGGTATGCGGTAGATAGGGCATGCCCTTGCCATGGAATACGAAATGAGGAGGAATATCGACTTTCTACCGGTCATGCTATCAGCGTTACCATGATAACACCCCCCGCGTAGCAATTCCACGCTGTGAAGTCGAGAGGCCACTTCTTTACGGTTGTGCTTCTTAGCCACGTGCATACACGCGGCGCGTAGCTGCTGCTGCTGCACCTCCTCCCTCCCTCTCTCTCTCTCTTTCTCTTTTTCTCGTCGTTGGTGCAAAAAGAAAGAAAGAAAAAAAAAAGCCGCGACAAGTCCTTCAGACTGTGGTAATGATGAGGAAGAAGTAAATTCTGTCGGGTACAAAGCAAACGTCACGAGGAGACACCTCAGGTACACCCTGCCGCGTCGCGAGCCCCAGCACAATGGAACAAAGAACTTTGCTTCGCCTGCCACACGTCGCTTTCATTTCCATCCACGGTGTAAATGCGACGTGATAATCCTGTTGGAGTGAAGATAACGTTGAATCAGAAGAATCAGGGCTCTCTTGATGGCCTGTACAGTGGTTTAATGTGTTTCTGAGAAAGGGGAGGCTTTCGAGAGAGATTTAAAATGAATAGGTCGCAATTCGAATATATCGCATTTTGATAGATCTCGTTCATCTTTCATCTTCTTCACGTTTGTTCAAGTTTCATTAATAGAGAGATTATCGTGGGCGGTTCGTAGAAAGTAGGTTGCATTAATTTGAATCTTATTTAGAAATTGGGTCTATGATCGAACACCTGATAGTTCTGTGGAAATAATTAAACAATTCGTAGATGAATTTGAAAAGCAATCTGGAAACGTTGATTACCAAAGGAATCAGTGGTAATCGGTGAAAAAGTATCGCCATTTGCAATCTTCGTTGCAGAGGAACACAGTGGATGCGACACGCCTAATCAATCCACATTAGAAACTTGAATACATCGATCCATCACTATGATCGAGATCTTAATAGAACCCAGTCAGCATGTTCCCCATTCAAGGCGCCAGAAATGAATTTCAGCATTGACCATGGTGAAAATTCTCTGCTGCTGCTAGGCAATCGATAAACTCCGGGGAAAACGTGATTCATTGCGTGCCACGAATGCGTCAGCTCTCTCACCAGTTGAAATTCGGCACGGGTTAAGTACTATTCGATCAATCGATTTCGAGAGCACCTACAACTGTAATCAACTCTTGTGTGTACACTCGAAACACCAGCACGGAGAAATGTTAATTCGCCTTGAACATTGAACGATTAGTGGCCGTTGTTGTGTGCAAACATTCGTTACAATCGTAGTACATAGTATATATAGTTGAGAAAACATGTACGCGTAACCTCTAAAAGCTACCTGGTGACACCGGTTTCTTCTGTACGTTTCATGCGAGCGTGACTACGGTGTTTTTTTTATGTCTATTTCTTTCCTCTCCTTGCAGTTGCGTCACGCCACGGAAATATTTTATCGCTGGCAATTGGACACTCGCGGAACAAGTTGTAAAACGCTAACAACATAAGGTCACATCGCTATAGCCATAGCTCTATACTAATTCTGTGAATCGTTGTCAGCTTCCTTGACCCGAAAATTCTCGTTCAACTCGCTTTCGAAACTGTTTCCTAACCATGAAATTTATCCTACGTCGCTGATACTCGGATCTGTCCTCCCTTCTACATTGCAATTACCACCGAATCAATGAATATATCATCGCTGAGACTAACAATTTCCATCCTCGTATTTATTACCATGCTAATGCGATAAACTGTCTGACGTGATGTGATAAAGCTGACAAAACGGACAATTCTTATATATATACATATATTGCATCATGTCAACAGATTACAAAATAATGAAACCGGTCGTCGAAAGTCGACGCACACGCGGGACTTTACGTTTCGATACGAATATCCTAGCGACAAGATACAGACGGATGCTAGTATCTATTTATCACTGTCAAGGGCGCCTATGCAACCGGATCGTCTCTCTGCAGTCATTGTTAAACTCATTTCCGTCGCTCGATTGCCCGTGAGTGCATTGAAAATTTAACCACCAGTTTACGGTTAGCAAGAGAGACCCCCTCTTGTCGTCGCTGGACACTGATGGCTCCTCTCGATAGAAGACCTATGCGTATCGAGAACAGTATTGTATGTATAAAATCATATTTCTTTTATATCTTCATCATCGTGTCTGGAACATTTCTCTTTTTCTCACGATAAATATGCTTTTATTTAGAGCTAATAATCTGTTCACGGTGTTTGAATTAGCAATGAATTGAATTCAACGAGTCTTTCATTCATTAAATTTTTCCTGTCTCATGGAAATCCGTTTGAATAATCGATTTATGTTGGAAGCTTTGTGTTTAATTCCGGGACGGGTTTATTCAGGCCGATTTAGAGGCAATCCTCGGTCCTTCAGATCCAATTCAACGGATTCTCCACTTCAGTCTTGATCCAAGAGATTGGAATCGCGCTCCTTGAACTCGTCGGCCAACGTTTTCCAACGCTCGATTTCCACGAACTTGCTTTACAGTGTTTCACTGTCCCCCTCGTTAAGCCTAGCGCGGTATCGAATGTCTAATATGTTTCATCTCAAGGCAACGATCTTTCCGTCAAATTAAAACTGCTGATCTAGATTTCTACCGTATTACGGAACCCAACATCTTCTCTCCCCCTGTAGAATTATAAAAATTACCCGTTAAATCGTTTCTATCTAACTGTTTGTTTGGCCTACAACAGAACGTTCAATCGTTCGATTGATCGAACAAATAAACAAACGTGAGATTAAAAGAAGGGAGAAGTCATAATATGACAATTAACTCCTGTTATCTTCATCTCCTAACCAATAGTGAAGGTGTTAACAAAAAGGAATCTCGAAAGACCGAAAAAACAGGAAGCTGAGTAACATTAAACTCCAAAATGTAAACGTTCCACTCTAACGGTGTCAATCCTGTTCCTTTCTCCATTACTTATCCCGTATGCGAAATCATCTCTGCTCTCTGATCATCTGGCTGATGATTCACCTAAATAAAACGCTGAAAAGAACAGCACTGTTTAAAAAGAGAACCGCTACACGGTTCGACGCGGTACAAATCCTCTTGGAATGTTCCTATTCGTTTCTTCTTTGCGTTTCTCACACGGCGTTCGAGATTCGAATCGACTTCGATCGAACTTCGATAATCTTCCTGATGGAATTAATGAAAAAGATTAACGAGGCGTACGGTCGTCCGTGCGACTCCATGAATAATTACAACGTCACTGCCGCATTACAGGTATTTACACGCCGACCTTACGCCACTTTCCACCGCGTCACGTTTCCAGGTACTCGAATTCCTGCTTGTTCCACGCTCGAAGAGGTTCCCCATCCAGGCACGAAGCTTTCCTTCCTCTCACGCAATCAAAATAGTTCTAATACTTCGACGACGTTCGATGAATTCAAAGAGATTTCTCACAACGGTGCAGGCGCAATTCGCTTGGATGAAACTCGAGAGAGGAAAACAAGCGGTGTCAATTATTTTGTAGAAATGGAGAAATGTAGAATTTCCGAATGGTCGAATGTGATTCAGACTGTTCTGAAAAATTTCACAGAAGACTATATTACTCTCTTCTTCTCAGCTGGTGGAAAATATTCTTTGACTTCCGAACGGGGAAAGAGATCTACACATTTGAAATTCAAAAATCACACGAAGCCACCATCCTCTTGAATAGAAAAGAATGCATTAACTCTTGCCGCTGGTGAATTCAATTGGCACAAAACTTCAAAGTACTTCACAGTACCAACTACCATTTTAGTATTCAATCCTCGAAGAGGCGAAGAACCTCCGGCAGGTCTCCCACGCGCGTCACGAAGAAGAGCAGAGCATTAGGCGTTGGATCTCGGGTTTATCGAGATACGGAGGATCTTTCCAGCTGACGTGGCTCGTGGTCGTATAGTGTGACCTCCGTCGGTCTACTTCGGGGGGGGTATGTACACCTTTTACCCTCTTGCTTTTCCACGGTCTCTCTCTCGATGTGCTTACCTCATCCAAGGATAGTAAAGCATATTAATTCTCTTGTTCGTGTAAAAATCAAACAGAGATTCTCCTTTCACGTTGAGAAGCCAATATCGGACGAGTCGAGTACAAAAAACAAATGAATAAAAGAAGAAAATTTACTAATCAAGTCATTTATACGCCCTCTCTTGTTCTCACTCCCTGTCGGCACTGGACAGAAAAGGCAACGACTAATGGGGGTAGAGAGTAGCCACGATGATGTGAACCAGATTATGAAAATCAGAGCGAGCCACGTAGGTTAAAAGCTCGTTGCGGCGAGCGATAATGATGTCACTTTTATTAGCCTCATCAGGGTCGAAGCATCCTCGACAGGGGATCCACTATTACCTAATAACCGACACGATCATGTCATGTATCTTGTTATATGCCCTATGGTGGAATTTGCATCCATCCATCGATAGCTCGTCTGACGCGCGCGATACACTTGCATACACGGACTCCTCTCTTCGGTTGATCGATTTTTAAAGGTCCCGCCCGGTTTATTAATAATCTCAATCACTTGCCTTTCCCAACCCCTCTTTTATCCAATTTTTCTTTTTTTTCTTCTTTAAAAAAGAAACACAGAAGCAACCTAAGAATATAGAATATCGTATGAAATTGAAGGATCATTAGCATATCTGATAGTATGGATATTTATTTGAATTTGTATACCGTCAACTCGTCGCCATAGGTGGGGCTATGTAACTAGGTCGCCGCCGCTTTGGAGCATCGCTTTGTGTGTTTCGTTTTATCAGGTCGTTCTATTGTAATAAACTTCTTTTTTTCTTTTTTTTCTCGTGGTACCGGTTTATGCGTTTACGTCACTATATACTGTTTTTCCAGCGTTCATTTGCCAATTCGATAGATTTATAACTGCAATAAAGTCTCAGAGGTATATTGAAATATTCCATTAGGAAGAAAAATACGTTAATCTTCTTTGTCTTGACTAATGAAAGCTTTACTTGTGGTGGTATTATTAAAAGTGTTAAACGATAAAATAGAATTTTGTTATCGGGAACGGTTTGTTAATAAAACAGAGTAATACCGATCGTTAATGTGGTTGGTGTTATTAGGATGTTATTAATCGGACCCGCCTTGCGCCTCGCAATTACGCTTCTTTCGACATTCGACGTTGTGCGTCTTCATTACCTTAATCGAGCGTAGGTACCATTCAATTATGCACGCGTATTATTCTTGTTTACGAGGTTCGACCGCGTACCGCGTGCTATTATCTGTTTTTCACGGTGAAAGGTAATACGGCGTTAAACGAAAGAAATTCATGCAAATTGCTCGACTGGAAAATGCATAACCATTACCGGCAGTAAACGTGCTCGAGTTTGATTGCAAAATATCAAAATTCTTCCTTATCTTGTAGTCCTGCAAGTTTTCTTCACGGTTCAGTTCGTAAAACCGTGAAAAATGAAAAAAAAAACTCGACCCGTTTTAAATTTTCAAGTTGGTATTTCAATTTGTATTGAAATTATCAAATAATCCCTTTTTTTTTTATCATTTGTTTCAATTCCATCATCTTATGATGTTAAGATACGAGGAAGTTGCACGGAACGCCCGAGATCGTTCGTATTTTGCACACAATGTTTCTCAATTACAGTGCACTTCTCGTCAGATTCCCCCGTGCATCGCCGTTCCAGCCACCATAATATCGCCTGTTGTACTTTAAGGTTCGATATAAACGTGTACAGCCTCGTATAGGGCAAGGTGTGTATAACGGATACGCAAATACATATCACGGGTGCAGGAAGTGCGCGTGTCTAGGGAAATTTCCAAGTTCACCAGCGCACCAGGCACCTCCATCGATCTGCCGGTGCGCGATGCTATTGCTACATTTACGGCATTCACTTTTATTCGAGATTCAACGGGTACGAGGTATTGACCCCTGAACTTGACCTATACTGAGGGTATATCTAATATCTCGAACAATCGCGAAGATAAACGAGTCCTTTTTTTAAAAAAACACCATACGTTATGGTACACTTAAGGATTTTCACGGTGTCATTTTGTACCGTTGGAACTAACGCAATATTTTGAAATCTATAATTTCACGGTTTCCCCTTCTACCGTTTGGCCGCATCGATTAACCTCCTAGTCGAACGTTGGGAGCTTTTCTTACTTTACACGTTATTGCAAGCTTATTTCTCTTGCCTGAGAAAAATTATGACATTCGGTAACACTTAATGTGAATCGTTGAATATGTAATAGCGATAGATGTCTAACTGTCTTATCCTGAACTGTTAACCTCTCTTATTCGTTGTTTGTGGAGCTTTCAAATGCAGGGGCAAGTAAAACAAATTTCCCATAGAAATGACGCATAACGGTGACGTTCGAAATGTACAACGAGAAAAGTATCATCCCCGATGGTAAAGTAGTTTTTCGACCGCCTGAACGTTCGATAATCGTAGAGAAGGAAACAGTCGTACTTACTATTGCATTATCTTAATCCAAATAATGCGAGCGTCAGACTACTGGCATCGAAGGGGACGGGGTTTACGCGGTGTCGGCACTAGGTGTCGTCCGGCGTGTTTTATTCTGTATCGGGTAGCAGAACGCACGTCACGAAGTTTTTCGATTTGTAAATTTTCGCGTGTCAACGGCCCGGTGGTCGTGTTATACTAGTCCTCGGAAAGCGTATACAAGCGCACCACTATACACCCGGCGAGCGAGCGGCAAGCCGAATAACTGACGCCAGCCAGAGGACCCACCGTGTGTCCCACCCTCCCCTTCTTTCTCTGCGCGCTCGCTCCTCTCTATCTGTCGATCCTCGTCCCTCTTCTACGAGATGCTTTCGCGCGTTCTCCCTCTCTTTTCTTCGTGTCGCTCTGTCGAACCTACCTCGTCGTGGTTCTAGCGGCGCACTAGCAGCGCGCCGAACCCCGCGATGCCGCAACGCGTGCCTGGAGCACACTTCGAGACCGCGCGCGCCTCCCAGCTGCCGTATCGACCCCTCCCCATTGGATGACACATCCTCCAATAACGAACCTCGAAAAGGATTACGTCACTTTGATATTATTGACGCCAACCATCCGGCAGCATCGCAGTGCTGGATTCTTTTCGGGGTATCTTTCCTTCTCTGTATAACGGGGGATGCAAGAATTCTCGTAAAAGGGTAGCAGTTAACCGTGAAGGCCTCTCTTCGCCACAGAGACTAGTACTGGAATCTCTCTTTTCCTTAAATGAAGGATACTTGCGCTTGGCCGCGAACTCGAGTGGCACGGTTCGTGGTATTTTCTAGGTTATCTTCCTTTCGGACCGGCGAATTTTCTATTACATATTTTGACACGATAACTGAACGAGCGGTATTATATATAATTGTTGATGTATCTTATTTGTAATTAAAATCCTTTTGAATGAGTTCAGAGATGACTAATTAAAGTACAGTTATTGCAAAGGGTGGAATCCTTGTATCAACGAGTATCGTATTACGTTATGAATTTGTATGAAAAATAGATCGTTTTCTTCTTATGCACACTTATCGTGTTATTTAGTATAATGGAAGCTTGCCTTACTAAATAATTTTATAAATTATATGAAATAATACAGGTTATACCCAATATACACGTGTATCATTTCAGAAGTATTTGCATGATATTTAAAATAACATTTTTAATTGCTATTTTACAAAAAGTAAGATTTTTCAATTCTTTTTGAATGACAAGACGTATTCGTACCGTTTACATCAATGAATTGAACTCGCACTGGTATAGGTACGTTACTGGGGAACACCCCAACCTTGCTCCCTCTGTTGCGTATGTTTTTTCCTCTCTACGTATCCCCTTCCCCGAGACTTTGGCAGTTAAAATAAGCTTTAATAAAAATGAAAATTCCGATAGAAGGGGAAAACGGGTCCATTCATTCTTACCCTTCGTATGGCGCATTATATATATCCAGGTGGTCAATTTCTATCTGCGTAAATTTTGTTCGATACACGTCCGTATCGGTAATGACCACTTCGGTTACACATCTCGTTAATGCAAATCTGTACATATTTATATTTATATATAATGGCTTTTAAAGACACCCATTGACGTAGGTACGTTTGTTACTATCGCAGATTGAAGGTGATGAGTACACCTTCCAGATATATGGATATCCTTCTTAATTGATATGGCGCGTGCTCTGTTTCCGGCCCGCGACGAATTTCGTGCGTGCGCGCCGCCGGGTTTACGAGTGAGCAAAACGTTGAATACGGAGAATGTCGTCACCGACTTGGAATTTAAATCCTGCGACAGTGTGACAACGTTAAGTAGATGCTCTCAACCCCTTACTCTTTGCTGACGGGCTGACACGCCGGCCAACAGGGTCTCTCATTTGTAAATCTTCTGCCGTTGCAAAATCAGTCGTTGAACTTACCTTTGCCTCTTGTGCAAGTGCCAAGTACCGGCAGTCGCGACGTTCGCCGTCTGAAGCTTCTTCCCGTCAAGGCGTTTCCTGGTTGTCTGAAAACATGCATCTAACGCTTTTCACGCATCTTTCTAACCTAAAGTGGTGCCATCACTTTAGTATCACTTTTCATTATAACCTTTACCCGTTGGTATTTACAATTTTATAATATTATATCCTACGAATTTTGCAAAATTATTCTTTAATATTTTACTAGGTATTTATCTAAAAAAAAAAACAAAGGCAGAAGCTTTTGGAATAAAGGGAAGACGAAAATTCCAGTTTCGAGATGTCGAATCGTTACAAAATCGATATCTCTCCTACCTGAACAAGTGATGTAGAAATCGTGTAGGAAAAAAAGCCGGTTATGAAAAAACAGTTATACCATAGAAAGTGTCGGCACTTTGGTTCCAGTGTAAACAAAAACGTGGACCTCGAACTGTGTACGCTTTGAGCGGTACTTAAACTGAGAAAAGGAAGTGAAAGTGTTAGGATCTGTCTGTCCCTTTCTACATCGTATACGCTTGTAACTGTAGCCTCGGCAGGAATATCACACCCTACGATATACGTAAACGAGGCAAACAGCTACGAATTGCAGTTGAAAGGTTACGTCGAAGAAGTAGGTGGCGGTAGACACGCATCGGAAGATACTTTTTAAATAACAATATTTACCCGAGTATTGTCGATGCTCATAAATTTTCTTTACGACTGCTTCGCATTATGATGGAGTAACACAAACTCATTTTGAACCTTTATCTTTTTTTCTTAACACGGATGTTATGGTTATTGCAATGCTTTTATTAAAAACATGCAGCCTCTTTTTAACGTATTGTACATTAAAATGGAAATTGTTGTGATTTTTAAACAATTTATGAATTGATTTCGAAAAATTGTTATTTGTACAATGACACAAGTAGATTACTTAATACTAATCATACGTGAAACGGTATATGCTGTTGTTAACAAGAAATCAAAATAAGCGAGATGAATTAAAGATGAAAAATCACGTTTAATCCATATATAGATATATTCGAGATTGGGAACACAGATATTATGTGTTGACGATGGTAGTAAACTGAGAAAACCGTGTTTGGAGCGTCGAGGAGGCGACGTTTGAAATCTGAACAGCGCAATGGTCGAATTAATCGACTAATTTCTTCGAGAGAGTTAACTTATTCTTCATTCGTTGCTTTTTCCTCGGTCGTAATGAAATCGTAACAAATATAACACCAATAAAATAGATATATTTTTGGAAAGAGTTTCACGACAACCGGTACGGCTTACACCTTGATATTCGCAATAAACTAATCTTTTTCACTGAGCTGTTTATTAAGAAATAAGACATTGACAATAACCGATACAATGTGAAATATATCATATTTTTTTCTTTTATAATTTATAACGATAACTACAAAATGGTAGTCACTGTACCCACGTGAACCTACTTTCCTGTCGTTGTGCGAAAGTGCTTCTCAGAACGAATTAAATGAGTTCGAATTCGTCGTTTGCGATATTGCAAGCCATGGAGGAGAATGAAAATTGACAAATGTAAAACGACGTAACTTAATGACGCAGGATTGGAGGCCCTGGAAAAGGCTCTCTATTGCTGGGAGGATGCTCTTACGGCGTTCAGCTCTTCACTCAGTAATGATGCGCTCGCGTTACCGTCCAAGGCGGATGCGGCATTTACGCACGATGTCCAAGAACTCCTTGACATGGGTTATCAAATCCAGAGCCATGCAGAGCTCCTCTTTATCGACCAGGTAGGCTCTCCGGTTTTACCTGTA
This sequence comes from Habropoda laboriosa, assembly GCF_001263275.1. Lineage (NCBI taxonomy): Eukaryota > Metazoa > Arthropoda > Insecta > Hymenoptera > Apidae > Habropoda > Habropoda laboriosa. The sequence continues at coordinate 1,609,508 of NW_017100209.1, read as the reverse complement.
ATCGCTCTTTTTCTTCCTTCTTTCAATTACCGATGCAGATCTCCGTTATTGCTTAAATTAATTCATCGTTAAAAATGGAACGTGTTTATTACAGAATACTTTACAGTGATTTAATTACTGTTATTCTTAGTTTGAAATATATTATCAATAATTATTTTATTATTCTATTAAGATAACTATTAATGGTTTTTATCTCGACTAAAGTGACGGTAGAAAGTTTCAAATTTTTTTCCTGATTCACTTAAAATCTTTTCTACGTCACTCACTGCCATTCCATTCCACTGCGCTCATCAATTGCCTTTTCGCCGTATAAAAAAATGCGGGAATTAATCCAATTTAAATGATAACTGGCTGGAGTAATTAGTGCAATGAGTCACTTGACCTAACGCAAGGAGGAATTATTATATAGGAAGTTCACGGCACCACAACTACATACGGTCTTTTGAATCTAAGCGCATAAAATGCTTGCTGAATTAATAAATCGTTCGGTGTATATGTTACGTTCTAATTGAAAACCCTAGGATCCATTTAAAAGTACTTTATATGCTTAAACTCTGTTTATTAATATTCCATAAGTGATTTAAAAATAAATTACAAATATAAAGAAACGAGTCATTTTTATTTTTTGTTTTACAGCACTCAGTGTTATTCCGTAACGAAGACGAGGAAAGTATAGATAGTCATAAGCCTTCGAATATAGGTACCCGGATATCCGACAAAGATAAAGCAGATGCCGCATCATCTCCGGAATCTTTCGCATCTGCCCGAGATGGAGTAAGTTTAAAATTTTTTTACGTACTCTTACAATTTAAATAAAAATTTAATTTAATAATATTACTTTAGGTAGCAGATTTACGGGAATTTGAGGAATTTTCGGAATTTTTTCCGCATTTTGAAAAACAAAAACTCTATCATACTGCACTCAAGCAACACGAAGATAAAGGTATTCCTTGCAGGTAAATTTCTTAATTTATAAAAAAAATATATGCCGATTTATTGAAATTTCGATTTACATAAATTTATTCTATTTTTATCTTAATTGTAGACGAGTGCATACAGAGCTAGTAAAATGTGGCTCAGATGTTGAATATTTAGCAAAAGTGCATTGCCTGCGGCAAGCATACACAAAATTGTTCACTATACCCTCTGCAACAGAGTGGATTGCGGACATAGGCCGACAACTTATTAGTGATTTGATCATGTATGCAGACAGGGTATACACAACATACATCATTTACTTCTCCTTAAAAAAACACAAGTGGTATATATCTTAAAGTAATTGAATTAGTAGTTACTAATACACAATTTTTAATATTAGGATCCTAAGGATTATTTAATACATTATGAACGAATGTTGGAGTTCCTGCAAGGGCCAAACAATCATAGTATTATGGAAGAGGAATTAACTGGTAGAGGTGTAAAATGTATGAACTTCTACGACGTTCTGATTGATTTCATTCTGTTAGACGCTTTCGAAGAAGTCGAAAAACCGCCCTCGTCAATTAAAGCTATTTTACAGAATAGATGGATATCCGCTAGTTTCCGTGAAACTGTAAGTAAAGTGAGAAAATGAATTTGCTTTTATTCATAGATTTAATTTAAATTTATTTAATTGTGTTTAAGGCGATTGGAACTGCAGTCTGGTCAGTTCTTGTAGGTAAAAGACAAATGTTAAAGTATGACAAAGGATTTTTGGCACATTTTTACTCAATTTCTGAACAAATCTCTCCAGTACTTGTGTGGGGCTTCTTAGGTCCAGAAGGAAGCCTACATTCTACCTGCCACTACTTCAGAGATCAAGTAATTGAATTCCTTGTAGATATATTTAATTTCTTTAAAGTAAGATATACTAACGTTGATAACCTCGCTGAAGATGTACTCAGGGAAATGAAAATTAGAGTTGAAAATATAAATCAAAGACTTTCCTTAGAAGGTTGTTAATTAAATGCAAATAAATAGATACTATTTAGCAGTATGATATATATACATATACAAAATGTTGGTATAACTAAATAAATACAACAATAGTCAAAATCATGATATACTTTGTGGTGCATAATGAATTTAGGGTTGTTGTAAGTGAACAAGTTTATATGCTAGCAATCTTTATTCTTTTGTATTTTTGTATTTATTATGAGCTGTTTGTGCAGCTCTATCCATAAATAAGTGCTATAAACGCTGGTTGATATTATTGAGGAAGAATTAATGAATTCATGATGTAACAGTTTTAAAGAGTAATTGTTTAAAATATTTTAAAGTTAAAATTTGACTCATGTTTAATCATTTAGATTGTCTGTTAAATATAGTTCAATCTAAAAGATAAAGTGCAGAAATAATCCTTTACTTGATTTTATTTCTTGTAATATAATGTGTAGATTATATGTAGATATTAATTTTAAGATATTATACTTTTTAAGTAAATAACTTTTCACTATCTGCTACATTTCTCCTGTACCTTATATTAAAATTTACACTTTTAGTACAAAAATTTACGTAAAATGGTTAAATATAGTTTTTTTATTATAAAAGTGGAATTTAATATATTACTATTATTTCAATGTTACAAAGTTGTTTGTATTAGCAGTACATGTAATGATATTGTGATGAGATATTCATAGCATTTAAAAGTAGTATAATAATACTATTCCAGTTCCTTATGTATTCTATAAAATATCACTATATGATAGTATCAAGGTACTAATAATACTATGCTGTCTTCTTTATAATTGACGTTACATATATTATCACAAGACTTGAATATTATTCCTTTTATAACCTTCTATAAAAAAATTACATATAAATAATATTCAAAAATCGAAAAATCCATTGCCAAAGATAAGAACAATCTTTTGTTAGTGAAAGACTGTGACTAGTAGAAACATATATATGTCAGCTTTGTTATACCTCATGTTGTATATCATAAACATAGCATAAAAACATTCCATTATTGTAGCTATGCAAAATGTACTTTTTGGAAACTAATCATGCATAGTAAATGCAGCAAATTTTACATACAAAGAAATGTGTACTGTAAACATTATTCATTTTTCTTCATTCAGTTTTAAACCATATAGTGTAGGTATGAAAAGAAATACTCTGCAATACTATATAGTATTCTATTCTAATAACATTTAAGATACATGATTAATTAATAATGCTGCCATTAACAATAATTTAATTACATTTTACATTAACAGTAATATTTGTAAGCATTAAATTTGTTACAAATCTTTAGCTAGACAAAATTGTAGATAAAACAGATACAGCATACATTTGTCTTTTTAATTCCTACTTTTATATCTATATGTGAATGTTTATAGTGTAAATTATATCTTTACATATAGTGTACATGAGATTATTTATTAAATTTAATTAATATACATTTTAAGAATTACTAGCAATATTTAGCAAAATAAACCTAAAGTGAAAAATCAAATTCCTATATATAAAATATGTTCTTTTTTTTTTGCATTCCTAAGATAGGTTTTCTGTATATTGCATATATATATATATATATAAATTAACAGAACAACACATTCATTGCTTCATCATCAGATTCTTCCTCATCAGTAGATGGTACATCTGGCATTATTTGTGTTATGTTATGTCTGCGTTTATATTCTGTAAAACTTTCCTTTTCTATGGTAAAACAGTGTTTGTTAGACTTTGCATCATCTGATAATTAATAAAGATTTACAAAGTTTAATTACCTATATTTTTTGAAAAACCCATGGTCCAACTACGACTATATATATGATCTGGATCCACACTGATCAATGAATTCTTTTCCCTCTCAAGAGGCAATCTCAACCATTCTGTCCCTACCAATTTCATAAAAATTATATATAAGTGTGCAACAAAAAATATAACAAATATAAACAAATTATTTTACATTTATGTGCCTTTACAAGTGTAATTCTAATTTCTCTTCCTAGATTTACATGGATTGTTTTTCCTGCTTCAACTGTCCCAAAAAGATACAAACAAATATAATAACTTCTTGAATTGATTGTAGTGCTAAAAAGTACAAATATTACTTACATAACCTTTAATGACATGTACCTGAATAAAATTTATATGTAAATATGTACACATTTAAACTACCTAAAAAGTAAATGATCACATTCAACTCGAAGAAAATATTCTTTTACATCTTGCAATAAAACACGTAAAATAACTGTAACGTCTGTTTGATACCATATAATTTTTGGTGTGTGATATTTACTCGCTAGTCTCGGACAGTTCATACCTTAATGAAAATTATACAAAATGTAAAACATTAATTTACTATGTGCACAAATGTAACTCTATAAACACGAAATAGAGAAACTTATACCTAGGACGTAAACGATAAAATTTGTATCATGAAAAATGTCGCCTTTAAAAACGAATTTCTT
>NW_017100209.1:1599615-1605092 GCF_001263275.1 Habropoda laboriosa | reverse complement strand
AAATATTTCATGTTTTTGATTGGTGACATTTTTTTACATACATAATCTAGTATATATTTATGTTTTATAATTTTCCATTTATAACAATGGTTCACATATACCCGAGGAAGTACTTTTATTCTGAAAACTATACACGATAATTTAAAAAAATCTTTATAATAACATTATGTATTCTTTGATGTCAATTTGAATGAACGACACACTATATACACTATATATTTGAAGACCAATGAAGATTCATTTCATAGCGTTAGTTGATAAGCCGGGTGTGATCGTTGTAAAACGTCAAGCACGAAATCAAAATGTCAAGAAACGATGGCAAAAAAGATTCGTCAGCATCTACATTTCGAAAAATCGATGTTGATCAGTATAGTGACAATAATTTTAGAGAAGAAGATGCTGATGGTGGAATAGGAGGACCTACTGGTCCAGATGAAAATGAAATTTTGACACTTCTTAGCCAATATCCTTTCCATGACGTTTGTCGATATATAATAACATTACAATAATTTTTATTACATTTTATCGTATTTTCCTTAATATGTACTTAAGGGTAAGAATGCTGATGCTTTAATCTCAGTGTTAAGATCTGCACCACTTGGCTGTAAAAATCAACAAGTAAAGGTAACCTTAGTATCACGCCCTTTAACTACTATTTTATGAAATCGTTATTTTAATATTTTTAGTGTATTGCACAATCAAATGTTTTATTCATATTTATAAATAAATATTGTTTAGCACTTTAAAGTATACTTTGATACATGTGGTATAAAATGTATAGCATATATAATGTGTTATAACTTCTTTGAATTATGTGTTCTATATAGTAAATGCGTTTTATAGTATAGTATTTAATAAAATAAGAATAAGTAGTACTTAAAAAAAAAGAAATTTGGTTTTTACTTTATGTAACATGTGTGTATATGATTTTGTGTAATTAATCATTATTTATTACAGGATAACGCACGGAATTTAACCCTAAAGGTTCTTTTAAGTATAAAATCTACTCAAATAGATGATTGCTTAGCACAATTAGATCGGGACTTATTGGATGTTGTAATGAAATATATCTATCGGGGATTTGAAATTCCAACAGAAGGTAGCAGTAGTCATTTATTAACCTGGCATGAAAAAGTATACAATATCAGCGGTGTTGGCAGTATTGTACGAGCATTTGCAGATAGCAAACGTGCTTGAAAATTTGTACATTTTCCAATGATGTTCAATACAATAATTATCATTAATCCTTACTGTTACTCATTGTCATTGTTCATGCAATGAGGATGTAGATAGAGGATGTAGATTCCATATGGGAAATATAACACATTTGTGTACATTTGTTATCAATAAAGTAATTTTTATTTCTTATACATTTGGAGAAAAGTCTTTCTCATTTTAGGTCTTTATTATCTTTGACACATTTTGCTTGTTTTATGTTAAAGGTAGAATTTTTTATTTTGTATACAAAACAATATCATAATCCAATAGAAGTAACATTTATATTTTTTATTAGAATTTTATGTATCATGTATCTATATATTCATCTATGCATAATAATTTTATAACAATTTGGTACATATAAAATAATGATACTATATATACTTCATATTAAATGACATTTAAATCCTATTATCAAATATATAACAAAATGAATAAAATTAGATTATAAATTTTATAATAGTTCAGAGTAGTTCCATTATTATGGAGATATTCTATTGAGTATTCATTACTCACATTTGTTTTTTACTGTGAGCATTATCATATTTGTTTGATGTATTAAATATAGTGCACTCACAAATACTGCATTTGCTCTATAACAAGATTGAGAAAAACAGTTATGTTTTTAAAATAAATATAATAAATTGGGAGAAAGACAAACTTAATGATACATACTGCCCTTCTTTAAAATACTCTTTTAATGTATTGCTAAACCTTTTACTATATTTAACAAATTCCCTTTTCCTTTGATCTAAAGCCTGCTTTCCAGCAGAACCACGTATGAATGCAGTAACTTCATTCACTGCATCTAAAAGTTTTTTTATTGCACTTGCAATTTCTCTAAAACAAGTATATCAAAAATACATTATGTGAATTAAATAACAGAGAATTTTAACTTCACTATGCTACATAAGTAAAAACATACTTGATTGTTTCAAGAAATGTTTTACGATCAGTTATTTCATCAGGAATTCTACTAAGTATTCTTTTCAATGAAGCTGATTTGCGATTTAATTCTTGAAAAGCATCCTCAGATCTTGCTGATCTATATTCAACAACTATAACACATAAAGCAAAACAAAAACTTAAACATATTTGTAACAATAATTGTTCAGATTGTACAAAATCATAATGTGATTATACCATCATAATCAGAAGCTGCTCCTTGCAATCTGAGAACACTTTCATTCATATCAAGATTAAGTTCTGCTCGTCGTATTATGCCAAGAATTAAATCATGTGTAATTCCTGGATGAGAATTTTCAGCTTTCCAAAGAGCTGTACGTAACGTTTGTGCAGCCAATACATTTTGTCTTTCTAACTATATAATAATGGATTAATAATTAAATAAATAGAATTTAATATAAAAGGAGAATATATTTCAAAATTTATTTACTGTTCCAATAATCTATTCTAAAGAATTACTATGATAAATAGATGAAAAGGATTTTCAATACCTTCATTAATATTGGTCTTAAGATGACAGGAAGAACCAGTGATGTAACTGGAGTCTCATCGCCCATTGTCATCCTTTACAACGTTTATTTATAAATACAATTCCAATATAATTAATCCGTAACAAGCTAAATGTAGCTAGTTGCTTTTTCAATTGGCCAGCGTAAGCATTGATCGAATTGTTTCCATTAAAATATATTTATTTCAATCATATTCTTAATATGACAGCTGTCACGCTTAGTGTTTTATTCCAAAATGAGGTACACAGGTTGTACAACTTGATTTTCAGGTGAAAATTTTTATCCTAAATTTTCCTTAACTAAATAATATTGTACAATTTTTTACCAGTTTTAACATTAGAACAATTAAAAACTGCTTATTTTCAAATTATGAAAGAAAGGGTATTTTATATATATTGAATAATTTATTATTTACATTATATACTTTACAGTATAGCGTTCCTACTACCTTGAATAATAAATAAATATATTCCCTATTAGATTCAAGTACAGATTTCCAACTTACGAACGATAAATGAAATAGCGCCTTGACACAACGCAAATGAGACGAATTGTATCAAAATAGTGGAGAGTAACCTATTACAATTAATATTCAATTACAAATACGGAATGCTGCTACTTTATTGACATAATTGACTTAAATATATCGTATAAAATTATTGAAATTTTCAATAATGTTGGAACGCAAAGATCCTGAAGGAAACTTATACGTTTTTGTAAGTATATTCGTCGTGGATAACCTCAATTTAATTTGTATAGTATTATTTTTGTTTGTATATACTCTCGTTATCGCTATTTTATTAAATAGAATGAGGAAGATTTACCGTATGAAGAAGAAATTTTAAGAAATCCTTACTCTGTGAAGCATTGGCAACGTTATATAGATCATTTAAAAAGTACAAAAAGTAATAATTTAAATATTGTATACGAACGAGCGTTAAAAGAACTTCCGGGGAGGTAAGATTCCTGTCTTTTTTTTTTTTTTAGATACATTTCCTATAAAATATTCAAGTCTTTCTTTTTATTAGTTACAAACTATGGTATAATTACTTACGTCAACGTGTCAGCCAGTTAAAAGGAAGATGCATAACAGATCCTCTTTATGAAGATGTGAATAATGCATTTGAACGTGCTTTAGTTTTTATGCATAAAATGCCTAGAATTTGGATGGATTATTGTACATTAATGACTGAACAATGTTACATTACACGTACTCGTCAAGTTTTTGATAGAGCACTTAGGGCTCTTCCTATCACACAGCATCATCGTATATGGCCATTATATATAGAATTTTTGAAAAAACACAATGTATATGAAACTGCTGTCAGAGTGTTTAGAAGATATCTTAAGGTAGGATGAAATATTACAATTTAATTTATTAATTCCTTTATTTATTTGTATTTGATAATCTATAGTTTATTTCTAGCTAGCTCCAGAAGATACAGAAGAATATATAGAGTACCTGATATCAATTGGAAGACTTGATGAAGCAGCTGTAAAACTTGCACAGATTGTTAATCAAGATGATTTTGTATCAAAGCATGGAAAATCTAATCATCAATTATGGAATGAATTATGTGATTTGATATCAAAGAATCCTTCTAAAATAAAATCTCTTAATGTAGATGCTATCATTAGAGGTGGTTTGAGACGTTATACTGATCAGTTAGGTCCTTTGTGGAACTCTTTGGCAGACTACTATGTTCGTAGTGGTTTATTTGAAAGGGTACTAATCAATTTTTTTTTCTATTAAAAGACAATTTATCAAGTTTGAAAGTTATATAATTTCCATATTTTTGCTTTTAACAGGCAAGAGATATTTATGAAGAAGCAATACAAACAGTGACTACTGTTAGAGATTTTACCCAAGTTTTTGATGCCTATGCACAATTTGAAGAACTTAGTCTTAGTAGACGTATGGAAGAAGCTGCAAAGAATCCTACTGAAGATGGTATGGGTACATATGTATATACAATATAATTTTTTATTTGATAAAATTTCTAATATCTTATCTTTTGTAATTATATGTACAGATGATATAGATTTAGAATTGAGATTAGCGCGATTTGAACACTTAATGGAAAGACGTTTATTATTATTGAATTCTGTACTACTTAGGCAAAATCCTCATAATGTACAAGAATGGCATAAAAGAGTTAGACTTTATGAAGGACAACCACACGAAGTATAATAAATTTTTACTTTATTTAAAAATTAAGAATAGTTTGATAATTTTACTACTGTAATTGTTAATTTTTCTTTATAGATCATTAATACATATACGGAAGCAGTGCAAACCGTGCAACCACATTTAGCAGTAGGTAAATTGCATACCTTATGGGTTGAATTTGGTAAATTTTACGAAGAAAATGGTCAGATAGCAGATGCTCGAGTAGTTTTTGAGAAAGCAACTCATGTTCCGTATACTAAAGTTGACGACCTTGCTTCTGTATGGTGTGAGTGGGCAGAAATGGAAATTAGAGATGGGTATTATATCTTCTTGTTTTTTAAGGTGTATTAACATTTAAATATATTAATATTGTATATCTAACATGATAATTTCGTTTATGTAGAAATTATAAAGAAGCATTAAAACTTATGCATCGCGCTACTGCTATGCCATTCCGCAAAGTGGCATATCACGATGAGACAGAAACGGTTCAAATGAGATTGTATAAATCCTTGAAAGTTTGGTCTATGTATGCTGATTTGGAGGAAAGCTTTGGCACATTTAAGGTATATTTTATAAGAATATAATTTTATTTGCAAAATCCTTAGAATGTA
>NW_017100209.1:1579644-1599519 GCF_001263275.1 Habropoda laboriosa | reverse complement strand
AAAGGCATTGCACTCTTTAAATGGCCTAATGTTTATGATATATGGAATACGTACCTTACAAAATTTTTAAAACGTTATGGTGGTACAAAATTAGAACGAACACGAGATTTATTTGAACAATGTTTAGAACATTGTCCACCAAAATACGCTAAAGGTATTTTTGCATACTGTTCAAAATCATTATACATATGTACAATAAAAGCATTATGCCATTACTCATTTATTTTCTTGTTATCGTAGCTTTGTATTTACTATATGCAAAATTAGAAGAAGAGCATGGTTTAGCCAGGCATGCAATGTCTGTATATGAACGAGCAACAAGCGCTGTTCTTCCTGAAGAACGATTTGAGGTATAATATTTAATATAAATGTAATAAATATATTTTATTCAAATTTAGTAACAGTTGATGCATACATTTTTACAGATGTTTAATATTTACATTAAAAAAGCAGCAGATATATATGGTGTACCGAAAACGAGGCAAATATACGAAAAAGCTATTGAAGTACTTAATGAAGATAATACAAGAGAAATGTGTTTGCGATTCGCAGAAATGGAGACGAAGTTAGGAGAAGTTGACAGAGCTCGAGCGATATATGCGCACTGCAGTCAAATTTGTGATCCAAGAGTATGTGATATTATTTGATTGAATAATTTGGGAATAATATTAAGTTGATAATTTCATGTGTACACTTTTTTTATGTTTCACTTAGGTAACATCAAACTTTTGGCAAATATGGAAAGAGTTTGAAGTAAGACATGGCAATGAAGATACTATGCGTGAAATGCTCCGAATTAAACGCAGTGTTCAAGCTATGTACAATACTCAAGTAAATATGATGTCTGCTCAAATGTTAAACAATGCATCAAACCCACCATCTGATGTACCAATAGATGCAATGCGTCTTTTAGATAGTAAAACGCAAAGCACAGGTTTGATTTTTCTATTTATCCTAAGAAAAATAACTTAATTTGCAAAATTAAATGGTTGATCTTACTAAAACAATAATGTAACTCTGTAGATAATGTTACTGCATACAAGGACAGCATTAAATTTGTACGTGGTGTAACAGAAAAAGATGGTAAACCGGAATCCCAAGTGAATAATCCAGACGAAATAGATATTGATATAGACGATGTTAATGATAATGAAGGAGATATAGAGGAAGGTAATATAAAATCTGTAATAACACATTTAAGTTTTTATTACACTTTATCACATTTAATGCGTTTATAAATTGCTTTGGACAGTTTTAATAACAACACACGTGTTTTATATCCTATTTTTTTAAATTTTTGTTTTTACTTTCAGATATACCTGTTGAAAAACAAACTATTCCATCACAAGTATTCGGTAGTTTAAAAGCAATTGAAGGTGAGGATGACTAAGGCATACATAAAGTACAACGCGTGGAAAATATGTAAATAATAAAGTTTACAATAAAATAGTAAGATTTGTAATAACAAGTTGTTTATAAAAATAACACATCACTTCTGGTCATATTTAAACAATTATGTTTTATACACGACTTTTCCTTTCAGAAGAAATAAATCAATATTTTAATGTTATTTATGGTAAGATATTCTCAAAATCTCTTTATATCATTGTTATTATTTTCTAGTTCAAGCAATTTTTGATAAATACTAATTTATGACAGAATCAAAGCCAATGCTAACAAAATGAAAATATCTTTTATCGAACACAGAAACGTATTATTTATTGTTGCAACATATTAAATAACATATCTAGGCGGATTTATAAAATGTAGATCGTTATAAACTTCAGACTCATCCATGTCAGGATGATTTTGTATAGATGTTTGTTCTTTTCGAATGCCTCCAAATACTATTAATTCACCGCGACCAGCTACAAGCGAGTAAAGTATTCTTTCATCAGGGCCTGATTGATCATTGTGCTTTAAAGGAATCCATGAAGCACTGCACTCATCACATAAGACATTCGTAATATCTAACACAAATATAGACAATGTATTTCCTGTTTTCTTTGCAGGTTTTGTCTGTGCTCTTCGCTTTCGAATACTTTCTTCCATTCTACGAAGATATTCTAATTGACGTTGTCGATGGCTGTTAGTACCGTTACGCTTTTCGTTACGAAAAGCGGCCATACTTAAAACATTATCGTTAGATAATGTTAAATTTTTTGTAAAAATAGGAGGATATGACGATGGAGATGAATTTTGTACAGATATTTTTGAAAAAGTTCCATGCCGGCCATTAATGTTTTCATCTCTAACGAATTGAAATACATTTGCTTGTCTAAAAACAAAATACAATTATGGATTTATGTAAATTTATAATTTATATTAGGAAAAAACGTAGATACTCGAACCTTCCATGTAAAGGAGATGAATCACTTGTTCTTGGTGGTGCTGTCCTTTGACAAGTGACCTTCTTTAGTGATATACTCATATCATTCGGTTTATTCTGACATTTATTTATACTAAGAACGATAACATAGTTTCCCACCTATTAAGTTAAAGTACAAATAAGTAATACAAAGTATTGTAAATTGATAATATTTTCAGTCATTACCTTACAAGCTTGGTGACACCAAATACGTGTTGGTGCCCATTCTGTATTGTGCATGTTTACTTTTCTCCATGTCCATGCTGCACCTTCCATTGTTAACAACCAAGCATCATTCATAGCAACATTGGGTCCAGTACACCCTCCTAATTGTTGAAATATTTAAATTTATTTACTCTTTATTTACTTTGCTTCTTTATAATATAGTAGATATCATGTACAAAATTCTTACCTAATACAAGAAGATGTTTATCTCCAAGTTCTATCTGAGATTGACCATAACGTGGTTGTGGCTTCAAGTTTGAAGTGGCCTGTTTGTGCCAACTATATGAATCCAGATTCAAACACCATATGTCATTGGATCTGCCTCAAAATAATATCTTGTTGTTACGAAATCAAATTAAAATAGTTAGGTAACATTCAGCATCTTCAAATGTGTTACCTGTATCCATTACATATACCACCAAAAACAATCATGTAGTTTTTGTGGATTGATGCAGAATGTGCAGAAGTGGGTGGAGGTGTTTCCAAGGTATTTATAGCAATCCATTTATTGGATTCTATAGAATATACATGTAATTCATTGAATAATTTCCATCGCTGAAAATATTCACAAGAACAATAATAAAGCTATTTTTATTTAAATAAATATTTTTATTCTCATTAGTCATAATATTAAATTTATTTACTGGATGTAAAGGATGTGGTGATGGATGAGACCATCCACCAAATAAAATGAAGCTTTTCTTGTAATATAACATTGTAGCAGAAGCTTTAGGAGATGGATAACTTCCCATAGTGATTAATCTAACCCATGCTCTTGTATCTAGATCTAATCTCCATAAGTCATTAAATGCTGTACATGTAGCAGTACATCCACCAAAAACATACATAGAGTTTTCATATATGCAAGCAGAATGTGAATGTCTCTTTGCAATTATGGGCATCCAATGTGTAGATGGCCATGGATTCCAAAGTAACGATCCATAAGCCACAGATTTATGAAAATGTGCTTTATTATGTTGGATTACATCTGTAACAAGAATAGGATTTTGTTATTTCTTATGAATATATTTACAAATAAAGATTGAATACATCCAAAGTAAAGAAATTATATATACTTTTGGTAGCACGGAACCATCTTTTGGATACAAGTTTACATTCTTGAAGATCTTTATATGGTGGAATTAGACTTAAAATATATTCCAATAAGACATCTGGTAAATCGTCAATTTTACACTCCATTTTCCGCTAAATGTTCATTAAAAGTATTCTATCGATAAAATACTATACTATTTCCAAATTTTTTTAAGTTTCGAGCCGAAATAAAGCTGTTATTATCCCAAGCAGTTGAAAATTATATTTCTTTATCACTTTTCAGTGATTCCACAGATCTGAGAGATTCCCACCTGAGAATAGAAAGGATTTTCTGTGCAACAAATTCGGCATGCCTCCATCGTATAACAGATATTTACGTTTCTATCATGCATTTTAGTCAATCAGTTTTTTCATAAATTACAAGCTACATAGGATAATCGCTACGTTTTTCATAAACAGAGATAACCTAGGAGTAAAAAGTATACGCGAACTACAACATAATGGTAGAGATGCATCTCTACATGTTGACTATCATGAAGTGGCCACCGTTTGACAGCAGTAAAAAAATCCTTGAAACACATTTCTTTTTTTTTATTGCAATACTTGAGAATTTCATTTTATAATAAACTTTAAGAATAATTATTTTTCGTATCGATTCATACTTATATGTGACAAAATATTTCTATATAAATGAACACATAATTGATAATCCAATCAACATCAGGTTCCTGTTAGTTACTGTTAGCAAACGTACTTGATGTGAAAACAATTAAGAAACTGGTAAAATGATATTATAGTTAAATTTTTTAAAAATATTAACAGTACCAACGAATTTTTGTACACGGAAGAATTATATTTACAACGTATTTGCAGTGTAGCCGCTGCTTGGCATAACTACTTATACAAAGATCAACTATTATTAACAAAAATGATATTTATATCGATTTTGTTGTTGCTTTTTTGTCAAGAAATAAAAAATCTTGAAATAGATCCATCAAAAACAATAATTTGGGGTCCAGGATTAAAACCCGACAAAGCAACAATGCGAGCAAGATATATTTTTTTACAGCTTACTGATTTACAAGGAAAAAAGTATGTTTTTCTTGCCTCATAAATATAGATCTTTATGTTTTAAAATTTTTGTTTATTACAGAAATTATATTTTGTTTTATGCACTTATTATCTGCAACTGTGTATATAGCTTACATTTATTTTAAAATTTTTTAAAATATTTTTAAGCTTAACAGAATCACCTGGGAAAGACATAATAAATGTTTCCATACAAGGTCAAACTTCAATGGGAAATGCATGCCATGTATGGACTCAAATTTTAGATTGTAAGGATGGAAGCTTTATTGTCAGATATAAATTACATAATACATGTTTCAATATAAAATTAAAAATAAAAATGAAGCATCATAATTTACCTATCTTATCAATAGAATCTAAAGGTATTAAATCTGTTATCTATTACATGAATTTTTATATTTTCTATGTAATATAAAAAATATAATTGAATTTTTAGGACCTGTTTATGAAGAAGAATGTTATTGCCCAAATCCTTCTATTAATAAGTGGTTAGAAGATTTGGAATGTTCTAAGAATTATATTCAAATACATAAAGATCTTGCAATTTTTGCAAGTGTAGACTTTAATAAAATACGTCAAAGTATTATAAAAGCATATGATCGACCAGGGAGTGTTAGCCTATGTCATTATGTAGTTAAATCTAACAAAGTAAGTAACACTGCATCCTGTAAATGTGAAATTAATTTAAAAGTATATTTGAATTAAACTAGATGAAATAAGATTTTTAGGAAATGTTATGGCCGGCACGTAGGCTTCAAAATATTCATGGATTCCATCCTATTATCTATTACTCGCAAAGTTGTTTTGCCAGATATTGAATTCTTTGTAAATTTGGGAGATTGGCCACTTGTTCCAAAAGGGGGTAAAATTTATCCAATTTTTTCTTGGTGTGGTTCTTATGATACAAAAGATATTGTTATGCCTACCTATGACATCACGGTATCATCATTAGAAGCAATGGGAAGGTAGTAATTTTATTATATATCAAGTAATTGTTTTAGCAAATTTATATATGTATATTAAACATTTATACATTTGCTGGTATTATACACAAAACAGGGTAATGTTAGATATACTATCTGTACAAGGTAATACTGATACACTATGGGAAGAAAAAATAGAAAAAGTGTTTTGGCGCGGTCGTGATTCCTGTAGAGAAAGACTAGATTTAATTGATATTTCAAGGAAATATCCTGATTTATTTAATGTTTCAATTACGAATTTCTTCTTCTTTGAAAATGAAACGGATAAATATGGTCCTGGGCAAAGCCATATATCTTTCTTTAATTTTTTTAAGGTAAAATGAGCATATATACAAATCGTAAATTATTATTATAGAAAAAATACAAAATTTTAACATTTACATAGTACAAATATCAGTTAAACATCGATGGTTCAGTAGCTGCGTATCGATTCCCATACTTACTTGCTGGAGATGCCATGGTATTGAAACAAGAATCAAAATACTATGAATTTTTTTATAACGATCTTGTACCTGGAAAACACTATGTGCCTGTGAAAAATGATTTATCAGATCTTGTTGAAAAAATCATATGGGCTAAGGAAAATGACAAGGAAGCATTACAAATTGCCAAATCCGCTAGACAATTTGCAAGAGATAATTTATTACCTCATGATGTGTTGTGCTATCATGTAGCTTTGTTTCATGTAAGAAATACTAACTAAAATTATACAGATTCAACTCCATTTATTTTTTCTTTTTACATATACGGTATAGAATAACATATTTTCTACATTTCAGGAATGGAGTAAACGCTTAAAGAGCAAAGTTAAGGTACTAGATAACATGGAAGAAGTGCTGCAACCTAAGCATTCTTGTAAATGTTATAATGATGATGTAAAACTTAAAGAGGAGCTTTAATTTTAAGTAAAAATAATAGTATAGATGCAATTCATTTTTTTACTCTACTATTATATAAAAATAACGTATATTAGTTAAATTTTCATAAACATAATACAAAAAAAGAAAAGGGGATTTTAAAATATCCAAGTTACTCTAATGTTAAAAAGCTCCACTTTAAATTCTACGTTTTGAAAATATATTTCCTTATCAGATCCTTTTCTATTTTTAATCACCCATATTTAATATTCAGATGATTGATATTATAAGATAAAAAAGAAAAAGTACGTTTGTGATAAAAAACAGTCTTCCTTAAATAGAATAGACAGAAAATAAAGGTTGTAGACGATAATTTTTAAATATAAAGTAATAAAAACTGATAATGTAAAAGTTTAAAAATATATATATAAAAAACAGAAATTTTCTGATAAATTAAAAGAATTTTTGAAGGAAAAGATAAGAATCAATGTGTAAATTCATAAACTTTTTAATGACAATCAAGAAAATATAAAATTAGATAAGTAAATATAAAATTAATTCTAAGGCAAACGTGTATTCTGGAAGCTGTAAATAGGTAGATACATATTGTACCATGTTTCTTACATTTTATCTCAGTATGACAGATATGTTTATGCTGCATTGTGCACACCGAGATTTTCAAGCTGCACACGTTGCTAAGTGCTGTATAAGCTTGTGTGTATGTCAGAATTAAATAATCAAGATTTACAAATTTGCTAACATACAAAATAATATTACACAGAAATCACCGTATATATGAATATGGAATATGAATGTACGAAACTTTGATGTTACATTAAATGATTTGTAGCAATATTTTAATGATCAAAATATTCCTTCTACAAAATGAAACTTCAAAGATCAGTCTTTGAAGTTTACAAACACATTAAAACACGTACACAATAAATTCTCTTTGCATCGAAGTATAATCCGCGTATTTTGTTTGGAAAGATTAACACTATTAAGATCATTTTAAATAATTTTTCATTACGATTGTAATGAAAATGTAGCAGCACCTTTCCTTAGTAATATATATTTTCTATTATTTGCCTCATTACGTAACACTGGACGATACGCTATTATGAATTAAATTAAAGTTTTATATGTCATTTGTTCCAAGTTCGTAGTTAAATCATTTTTATATTAGTATGAATATTGTACGAATTTACATTAATATATACTCTATTGTGGAGGCGGTTGATATCCGTAACCCCCATACTGATTTGGTGGTGGAGGTCCCTGAGGTCCTGGCGGTGGAGGCATATGACCACCTGGTGGTCGTGGGGGGTATTGGGGATATCCTTGACCTGCTGGACCTGGTGGTGGATAACTCTGTGGAGGATATTGTGGATGTCCATAATGTTGACCACCTTGGGGTGGGTGGGGAGTGTACACCTACAGTTTAATATAATTTCTATTAGGTACAACATATATTTAAAATAATTTAAAAGATATGTAATATGTTTTAATAAATAATACCTGTGGTTGTCCACCTGGTGTCGGTGGTACGTATGTCTGTGTAGTAGCCGGACCATATCCGGGTTGTGGTTGTGGTCCTGGGGGTGGAGCAGGACCCTGTGGGGGTCCTGAAGGTGGTTGAAATCCACTTGGAGCAGGACTTTGAGATTGTTGCTGTTGTGACTGTGGTGGTGTCTGAGATTGTTGTTGAGATTGTTGAGGTTGATGTGGAGATTGATGTGTAGGAGGTTGATGAGTTGACTGATGAGAAGGCTGATGAGGTGGTTGATGAGGAGCATGAGGCGGTTGATGTGGAGATTGATGCGGTGGTTGATGTGGTGGATGCGATGTTGGATGTGGTGTTTGGTGCACAGGGTATCCAGATGGAGCAGGGCCTGGAGGAGCGTAACTTCCGCCCTGTGAAGTAGGTGGTGGACCACTGCTTGGTGGATAAGTTTGAGTTGAAGCAGATGGTGTACTTGTTGGTTGGCTACTTTGAGCATAAGTGTTTACTCCACTTGCGGAGGCAGTACTAAATGGTGGAGACGTAGAAGCTGGACCATACTGTGTTGCGCCTGGACCAGGGCTCGGTTGATTACCGTAAGTGGGTTGGGGACCGGTATTTTGTTGAGATCCAGGTTGAGGAGGTTGAGCACTAGATGTAGGGGGAGCTGGATAATTTTGAGGTGGAACATTATTTGCATATGCTTGAGAAGAAGGGGGAGGATAATTTCCTGGTTGACCTCCTCCATATGCATTTTGAGGTGGAGCTTGGGATGGAGGTTGTTGATAATTAGGTTGTGGGCTAGGACTGCCATATTGTCCAGGTTGTTGTTGTTGTCCACTTGATGGAAAGTTTTGTTGAGAAGGATTAGAAGGAGGGTAACCTTGTTGATTTGGTGGTGGTGGACCATATCCTGTAGGAGGTTGTGTTGTTCCTGGTGGTGGATATCCACCAGGTTGAGGACCATAACTGTTCACAGTAGTTGGTGGACCATAATTTGGTTGTGATGATGCGCTATATCCCTGTTGCTGAGAAGTATTTGGTGGCCCATATTGATTTGGTTGTCCTGGAGTATATGTAGATCCCTGTGGCCCTTGGTAATTTGAGCCAGGATTTTGATTGGCATATTGAGCAGGGTAACCTTGTTGAGAAGGTTGTTGAGGATATCCTTGTGGTCCTCTATACTGTTGTGGTCCAGGTGCAGTAGGTGGTCCTTTAAAATAATAAAATATTAAAAATAAATTAAGACATAACATCCATGAGAGCAACCACCCATTCATTAAAAAATTAATTAAAATATAACATTCTATTATAACAGCTAGAATATAACATACTATTTATAGCAGGTCCTTGTCCAGGCATAACTGGACCACGATATCCACCTTGTGATATTGGCTGTCCTTGACTAAAGCTTGACATTGGCAATGTTGGTTGAGTATTTGGTGGCATGTCTCCTCCAGGTCCACCTGATCCAGTGGGAGCATTTGGAAGGCCTTGTGGATTCATCATAGCATGTTGAGGACCATTAGGAATTCCTTGTGGAGGCTTATTGTAGACATAGACATAATATTAAAATATTTTCAACTTAAATTATACATACTAGCATTTTTTAATATTCTTTACCGGTAATAATGCTTGTATATTCTGATTTGCATCAGCAATAGATGCCAAATAAACCAGATTGCGATGTAGCATCTGCTGGTACCTAAACAAAATTATATAAGTGCACTGATAAAACTTATAAATATTTTGGAGATAAGATTCACTTACTGTATACATTCTTGTGGTTTTCCTTTATTCTGATACTCTTGTATTGTTTGTATAAGCTGACTATTTTCATCAAGCATCTATACAAACATATTCATTCATATAAATCATGAATGTATGAACATTATAAAATAATGATATAAATTATGTCTTTACAATATATTATTAATAATGCACTTCAATTTTTCTTATGAAACATTATCATGTTAAATATTACAAAACTATGAAATAACAATATATGCAGAAAATTAGATCAGTACAGTATTAACAATAATACGTAATAGTCGTTACCTTCTGTATTTGGGCAGGATTCGGCGGCCTGCCGCGTTGAGCAAAGGTCACAGACATATTTTCAGATAGCTTATAAATTATAAAGAAATTACAGTAGTTGCAATTTAATTTCACTTTTGATTCTTTTCATATGATATACGAGTTAAAAGTTTCTTGCTCCAAATTGTTATACTCATTTGAAACTTTAAGACTTCGTTACAGTAGTAGTTGCCCACATTGCTGCACCATACCTTCAACAGCCAAAAAGAAATCACCTTAGCACGGCTCTTTTTTCCAAAACAAAAATATTAACAGGTTTTTTTTTAACCAAGATGATCCTTTACCGAACAAAAGTTCTAAATATAGCAAATCGCCGCTAGCGATTGCTTTGCAAAATTTTCTAGTTTTACAAATAAGAGATGGTGGCTATCCATTTCTAAAATAGAAAGCTTGGGAAAAGAGCGTACCGTGTGGCAAATGCGCGAACTATTGTGGCAAAATATACGCAATGATACGGTAGTAAAAACTCAAAATCCGTTACTTACTGGTACATACTAGTGAAGATTCAAATATACATAATGCATTGATGAAAAAAAATCTTTAATGAAAACCCTGAAAAAATTGTACTTACATTGATAAATACAAATATTAATTGTAGAATTCATAAGAAAATTAGCGATTACAAGTTTCTGTCCCTTACTAAATAGGAATTTCACGACGTTGTTACTACGTAAATTAATAGAGGCAGCGCTTTAATCATTTTTGTTGAAAGTATATTTAATATTCAAATTTAAACACTGAAAGAACATTATCCGTTTTCTATTTAATACGAACGTAAATAACTTATTCCCTATTCAATAAATGCAATCTCCTTTTAATTATTTTCTTCAATATTCAGTTAAATGATCTTACAAAACTACTATGTATACTTAATATTTATATCAATGTATTTAAGAACATTCGCTTCATTTAAAAGCCTTCTGCAATCTTATCGTATCATGGAAAACGTAACCTTAAAGGAGTGAAGATAAATTTATCTTATTTACAATATAAAGAAATTAATTCTTCGTTAATTCTTCGTCAGGCATATCAAAATGACTACAGCAAAGGTAAATTATAGACGTAATAATAAACGTAAAATACTGTTGTAATCGTAATAATGTGTACTTCTTACAATTTTAGATTGAATTTGCGGTGAACATGACTTGTCAAAAATGCGTCGATTCGGTACGAAACAGTTTAACCGGCATAAATGGAATTGAAAGTATCGACATATCGTTGGAAAAAGGAAATGTTGTGATTGAAACAAATTTACCATATTCTATAATTCAAGAAAAAATTGAACAGTCTGGAAGACAAGCTGTTTTAAAAGGATATGGAAGTAATAATCAAATAAAATAGCGTAGTACTATTTTTTGTAAAATTGGTTAATTATTTGTATTTTAGATCATTCTAGTGCTGTTGCAATGTTAGGAGGAAATTCAGGATATAGTGTGGATAATAAAGTAATGGGTGTAATAAGATTTGCACAAACACCTGATGGTTGTCTTATAGATGGAACAGTTGATGGTTTAACACCTGGAAAACATGGTATGCACATACACGAATGTGGTGATATTTCTCAAGGATGTGATAGGTAGGCATACACACATATGTATCTTTTTATCTTCAAAATTTTTACTTCTTTTCATATTCTTTTATTTTAATTATCCTATATCACATTTTTAGTGTTGGAGATCATTTTAATCCAAATTACACAATACATGGTGGACCTGAAGATGATGTATTTAAACGGGTATACATTAAGATTTAATATTACTAAAAAATCTGTCATTAATTATCTTTAGATAAAAAGCATTGCATCATTATTATAGCATGTTGGAGATCTTGGAAATATAATGGTAAATGACTCTGGTAGAGCTACTTTTAGAATCATTGATAAACTTGTAAAGATACCTGATATAATTGGAAGATCTTTAGTAATAACAGAAAAGCCAGATGATTTGGGAAGGGGAGATAATTTAATTTCTAAGATAGATGGAAATAGTGGAAATAGGTAAATCATACAATCTATTTGTATAATGATTTTAATATTTAAAATTTATGTTATATTTTTTATAGATTAGCTTGTGGCATAATTGCTCGTTCATCAAGTTTATTTCAAAATACAAAAAAGATATGTGCTTGTGATGGACTTACATTATGGGATGAAAGGGATAAAGCACTTTCAAATAAACAAAGTACTGGTAATATTACTGTAACAAGTAACAACTGTACATTATTCTAAATTTGTTAATAATTATATAGAATATAGAATGTTGAAATTTAGTAAATAGTAATTATAAATTAATAATTTATAAATTTGAAATATTTCCTTGTTGCAATGTATTTTCTGCTTATGTAAATTGTGATTATATAATGCCTGTTTGATATGTATAATAATTTTATTTGCTTATATATAACTTTTATAAAGCATTAAATTTTTAGTTTGCTTGTAATTTATGACCTACTTATATTATTATTTAATTAGCTAAGGGATAACACTTAATGGAATTCATTATTTTTCATTTTTTTTCAGCAAAACTATAAATTACATTTATAGAGACTACAAAACGGGTTTTACAAAATAAAATGAATCATTCCACTAAAATGTATATGTGATACAAAAACACAAAATGCTTGATATTTTCTGTAATATATAGAATTGACATTAAGTTTTAATCTTAATATCTGGTCAAGATAAATTATTCTATTTTTAATGTATATAAAAATAAAGGATACATTAGTCTAATAAAATTATAATTTATATCTACTATAAACAATTAAAAATTAAAATTAATTTCATTCACAATTCGTTTATTTCTGGTCCCAAGTCTGTTTTATTTATATACACGTAATATAAATAATTATATTCTACGAATAAAGAGAGACAAGGTTAGTACTAGAGTAATGAGTTAGACAAGGAAAGAAATACGGGTAGACAAGGAAAGATATATGGGTAGACAAGGATAGCACCAATGTAATGTGTTAGACAAGGAAAGATATACGGATAAACAAGGATAGCACTAGAGAAACGCGTTAAACAAGGAAAGATATACGAGTAGCAAGGATAGCACTCGTGTAATGTGTCAGACAAGGAAAGATATAGTGTTAGACAAGGACAGAAAAATTGGCGGGAAAGACTAGCACCATCTAGCGTCAGGTGACGAGAACTACGATTTCTTAATAGGATAACAGAATATAAACAGAGGTATTAGACAAGGATAGCAATAGTGTGCGACAAGGATAGAGAGAAAACGCTTCCTATTGGCCAGCGGGCCGCCGAGCTCCGCGTATCGAGCCCCAGATTAAGTCGATCGATGAAAAATCATTAATAACTCAATAATTAGGATGATTTTGTGAACTTTTAGGATTGAAGAATGAAGCATGGACCTTCAGCAACTTTCACGTATAGTTTTTAATGCTCTAAACCATTCCAATAATTAGTTATTAACAATTTTAGTACGTGATGTCGGGAACGATACCGCATACCGTCAAGCATCTTCACGGTTTTTCAATAATTTCACAGCTTTCTACTAAATTCTCGTGCAACTAACTATACGCATCTGAAAGGCAACTCCTTTGGCTACATTCTCGTATAATTTTTATTAACATATTCGCTTTAGTTTAGGAGTTATTAAACATTATATGGGAGCGTCACCTATTCATCGTACTCGAGTGTACCCAACCGTTGTAAACAATTGGTAATATCTAATAAACCACACCACTGATGGCTACCAAACTAATTGAAGAATATAGATAAAAGTCCGTTCTACATTCTGCATGCCTTAAAGTGTATAATTAGTCACTCATTTCTATTGAAATAACGAAAATATGTTACTACTGAATGCGACTTATATAATCGAGTGTAACACCTTCACGGTTTTTTAATAATTTCATAGTTTTCCACTAAATTCGCGTGCAACTAACTATACGCATCTGAAAGGCAACTCCTTTGGCTACATTCTCGTATAATTTTTATTAACATATTCGCTTTAGTTTAGGAGTTATTAAACATTATATGGGAGCGTCACCTATTCATCGTACTCGAGTGTACCCAACCGTTGTAAACAATTGGTAATATCTAATAAACCACACCACTGATGGCTACCAAACTAATTGAAGAATATAGATAAAAGTCCGTTCTACATTCTGCATGCCTTAAAGTGTATAATTAGTCACTCATTTCTATTGAAATAACGAAAATATGTTACTACTGAATGCGACTTATATAATCGAGTGTAACACCTTCACGGTTTTTTAATAATTTCATAGTTTTCCACTAAATTCGCGTGCAACTAACTATACGCATCTGAAAGGCAACTCCTTTGGCTACATTCTCGTATAATTTTTATTAACATATTCGCTTTAGTTTAGGAGTTATTAAACATTATATGGGAGCGTCACCTATTCATCGTACTCGAGTGTACCCAACCGTTGTAAACAATTGGTAATATCTAATAAACCACACCACTGATGGCTACCAAACTAATTGAAGAATATAGATAAAAGTCCGTTCTACATTCTGCATGCCTTAAAGTGTATAATTAGTCACTCATTTCTATTGAAATAACGAAAATATGTTACTACTGAATGCGACTTATATAATCGAGTGTAACACCTTCACGGTTTTTCAATAATTTCGTAGTTTTTCACTAAATTCGCGTGCAACTAGCTATACGCATCTGAAAGGCAACACCTTTGGCTAAATTCTCGTATAATTTTTATTAACATATTCGCTTTAGTTTAGGAGTTATTAAACATTATATGGGAGCGTCACCTATTCATCGTACTCGAGTATACCGGACTGTTATAAACAATTACTAATATCTAATAAACTACATCACTTATGGCTACCAAAATTATTGTAGAATATAGTAAAATGTCTATTCTACATTCTTCATGCTTGAAAGTACAAAATTAATCATGTTTATTCATGCAAATAATGAAAATGTGTGACGCCTGAATACGACGAATGTAGTACTTACCCAAATAATGTTTAATATCTTGCACATTACGACAGATATGTTAATGAAAATGTACCGAGAAAGTAGGTAAAGGAATAGCCTTTCGAATGCATGTATGAAAGTGCATAAATTATTTGTATAAAGCTACGAAATTAATGAAAACCCTGAATGGTGTGCGGTATCGCTGGCAACACTCTGCACAATAATTGTTAATAATTCATTACTGAAAGAAGCTAGGGTCTTCAAACCTATATGAGAAAGTTGCTGAAGGTTCATACTTTATTCTTTCATTCTAAAAGTTCACAAAATTATCGTAATTATTAAGTTATTAATGAAAATGACGGAAATGTTTTACGTTTGAATGCGACGAATGTAATACTTACCCAAATAATGTTTAATATCTTGCACATTACGACAGATATGTTAATGAAAATGTAACGAGAAAGTAGGTAAAGGAATAGCCTTTCGAACGCATGTATAAAAGTGCGTGAATTATTTGTATAAAGCTACAAAATTAATGAAAAACCAGTACGGTGTGCAGTACCGCCACCGACTCTCCGCAGAGTAATTGTTAATAACTAATTATTGGAATGGTTTAGAGCATTAAAAACTATACGTGAAAGTTGCTGAAGGTCCATGCTTCATTCTTCAATCCTAAAAGTTCACAAAATCATCCTAATTATTGAGTTATTAATGATTTTTCATCCATCGACTTAATCTGTGGCTCGATACGCGGAGCTCGGCGGCCCGCTGGCCAATAGGAAGCGTTTTCTCTCTATCCTTGTCGCACACTAGTGCTATCCTTGTCTAATACCTCTGTTTATATTCTGTTATCCTATTAAGAAATCGTAGTTCTCGTCACCTGACGCTAGATGGTGCTAGTCTTTCCCGCCAATTTTTCTGTCCTTGTTTAACACATTTCACGAACGCTATCTTTGTCTGCCCCTATTCTTTTCCTAATGTTATCCTTATCTACTGCTATTCGTTTCTTTGTCTCTCTTCGTTATTACTATGCTTGTCATCCTTATTAGATTTATTTTATCCCTGTTATTATTACTTCAATTGATATTTATAAGCAATTTTTAATTGATTTAACAATACCAGTAATGTGGATAGTAAAATATAATTTCTGGTTTATTTTAAAGAATGTTATAGAATAATTAATGTTTTCTGTTAAATAACAATTTAGATGGTACTTTATAATTATTGAAAGTCTTAAATCAAATTATTGTATGCTTTAACTTAATAAATCTGCTTAATATATTAATTTTGCATTAAATTAACCATTGCATTCAGTAAGTAAGTCAGAAATTGTTTATAACTCTTATTAAAAATTTAAAAAATTAATGTTCTTTTGTATGAATTACAGATGGACCTTCCAGGACACCATGGAAATGGAGGAAAGGACGTCAACATTAGGAAAAATGAAGATATGTAATTATTTATCAAAAAATCAATTATTTATTGTAAAATTATTGTACAATATGTATTTTACGAAAGGTTAAATTTTCAGGTATTCGTTTTTGATTTACAGGCCACATCCATTTCTTTTCGCGAAACACTCATTCTTTAAACTATATTCCGTTACAAGATTAAATAAACTATATAAGTTCGAGAAACTAGAAAAACTTCGAAAATGGCGCGAAAACAGCGTCAAGAATATAGAATAAACATTTCTTTTGTTTCCGCTTAATTGCTGGGACATGAGTGCTTCTTATTTGATCAAGCTGTACACAAAAAAAGTTCTTTAAATATATTGTGATAAATATAACCTTTAATACGTAATACGTTCATTTGTGATACTAAATACAAAAAGGTAGTGTAAGGAAATTCATAATGGGAATACCAGGATTAACCAGCTACATAAACAATCGCTCAGATCGCTATTTAGAGTATTATGAATTATGCGATTCATATCTAGTAATTGATGGGAATAGTATTGCCTGTCTACTACACAATTTACATGCAAAATGTAATTGTGCATTTGGTGGTGATTACGATAATGTTGCACAGTGTGTATCAGACTTTTTTGATGATTTGTTAAAGTGTAACGTGACACCATTAGTTCTAATGGATGGCGGCATTGAGAATAAAAAATTGAAAACTATTATAAATAGAACTAAAGAAAAGATCCGTATAGCATCATGTTTTTGTCCACTTAGTCAACAGAAAATGTCATTTTTCCCTCTATTTTTAATGGAAGTTTTTAAGGATGTTATGGTCGAAAAGAATATTCGATATGTGCAATGTTTATTTGAAGCTGATAGTGATATAGCTGCAGTAGCAAGAATCTTGAATTGTCCCGTACTCAGCTATGATTCAGACTTTTATATATATGGAACATTATACATACCATTTAATACATTAGACAATTATATAACTAAAAGTTCTACTGGGAAAGGTTATGTGAAACGTTGTAAAATTTATAGAGTTGAACATCTGCTAAGTTCTTTTAAGGGATTCAATCAGTCAATGTTGCCATTGGTTGCAATATTATTAGGTAATGACTATGTGAAACGTGGTACATTCAGGAACTTTTTTCGTCATTTGAAGTTAAAAGGAGCATCAAGAAAAAGGCATAATCTTAGACAACGTCGTATTGAAGCAACTTTTACCTGGTTGAGTAATTATACTTTAGACAAAGCTATCATTGGAATTCTGAGTAGATTAGCTAAACCCATACGACAAAGAATGTTGGATCTAATAGAAACTAATATAAATGGTTATACAAATGTGTCTGCTGAAGTACTTGTTCCATTAGGTTTACCAAAAGACTATGTTGCTAGAGTAAATACACATCATTTGAATAGAATTTTCAAATTTGATGGAGATATTAATACTTTGACATATATAGAAGAAACTCATGGAGAAGAAGATAATGAAACAAGTGAAGAAGAAGGAGAAGAAGGAGAAGAAGATGAAACTGAAATTATAAATACATTAGATGACTCTGAATCTATGTTTGAAAATGCAGCTGTAAGCAATTTACCTGTGTGGTTTGTAAATGATTTTTTTATGGCAAAATATCCAGGATATTTTATAGACTTGATACTTCGGTGTTTATATATTTGTCCTATACAAGTGGAGGATTATTGTTATCCTTCAAGCATTGTAATTAGCTTAAAAATTATTAGTGTTATATTTGGAATTTTAAAGTCAGGAATAAATGACAGAGTACACTATCTGAAATATATGATTAGGGGTCAGAATAAAAAAATTATATGTCGTGAATTAGAAGGCATGGAGACCATATTTTCATATAAACTTCCTTCTTTATTTAATCTTAAAGAAGTTCCATTAATCATTCGAAGAGAGATTTTAGATAATACTTTAGGAATTGCAAATATGAATTGGATAAATGACCTTCCACCAGAATGGATGTTATATGTTGGATGCATTAAGTATTGGATAGAACAATCAGAACCACCTATATCATACAAATATTATATATATTCTATATTTGTTTGTATGTTATTTAGTAAAATAGATCTCAAAATTCGAAGACACAGAAATATGTACAATTTTCAAAATAAATATGGTAAAATAATTCAAGGTATAGAGATAAGAAGAAAAGCAACTAACTATAAGCCACAATATGTAATTAATGGCACAATCACTGAAGCTTGTAATGCACTTGATCGTGATGATTGTTTATTAGCAGCACCATTTTTTATTTCTCATTTTGAAATGGATAAAAAATTGTACACAAATCCCAAAAAGTATAATAGATCTATAGTTCATGCATTTGCAGAATTTCAAAGTTGTTTAAGATACAGTATGAATTTGAATGCACTTTTAGGATATCCTTATCCACAAACTAAAGTTGCTAATTTGTTTAATGGTACTTTATTGTATAATCTGAGCAATAATTTTAAGATACGCTATGACATTGAAGGATATATAAATATTATTTTTCGTCAGTCTCCAAGCCTCTTAAGATTGTTTCATACAATATTGTTAAAGGGAAGAACAATGTTTTCATTATTACTTCAAAATGAGACCAATCACTGTAGAAAACAAAAAGTAAGATCTAAGAATTCAAAATTTAATAAACATTCAGCTGAAAGTGATGCTGAATATTTTAGTGCTGAGGAAAATTTACATGAACCAATATTTTATGATGCAAATAATCCTTTTTCTTTATTGACTTGAACATAACACTTAAATGTATGTACTAAATGTGCTATTTATCATTTATTATAATAGTCTGCAACATTTTATATTTTTGATTTTTTCTTTACTATAGAACACTTTCCATTTTGATTTCTAACTTGTGAAGCAGAGACTTTATGGTACTGAAAAAATTTTCGAAGAATTGTAATAGCTACTAAAAAAGTTCAAAGGACATGTAGTGAAACTTGCAATTACATTTTTATACATCTCCCAAAATGCAGTAAATGCTGTTTTAAGTGCATTTGCTTCTTCTCTCAAAGTAGGTAAATAATATGCATCTTCTCCGCGTTTTAGTATTAAACCAACACGAACAGCACAATCTAATTTTTTGTTTAATTCTTCGCTCAATTCTTTCGCATCTTTTGCAATTGGGTAGGAACGACGTAGATATTCGCTAATAAGATTCGAGCTGACATAAACCCTTCGTAGTTGCAATCTTTTTACCGCTTCACGTACCATCTGTGGTGTTATAGAAATATGACCACCTAATTGGTTTTTAAACAATGAAATAATTATTTGATTATGTATATTTCGTAACTTTTACTACAGATGATCATAATAGTATTTACGACTTTGAGATGTG
>NW_017100209.1:1572300-1578927 GCF_001263275.1 Habropoda laboriosa | reverse complement strand
AATACAATTATTTTTCTTTATGAGATTTTTAAATAAAGTTGTTTTCAGCGAAGAATTAGTTTATATACGGAAAATTAAACAATAAAAATAGTACAAACAAAAGACAATTACAAATTTTTGTGCAAAATACGATGTATATCAAGAAGATCATACCTGAGTGTCAATAATTTTTTCGATAAATATCGACTAAATAAATTTCAATTACATTCGATATTGGATAATTTAATAGTTATATAAACTTTGATAACAAAACTTGTCAATATATACGTGATGATATTAAAAATTATGTTCATAATAATTTTTGTTAAATAAATAATTAAAAATGGAAACTAGAGCTAATTGCAGTAATCTAATATTTATTATAAATAAAAAAATTCATAGTATTAAAATTTTTTTGTAATATTAGCATTTACGTTTATGAAAGAAATAGGTTTATTTCTGTTTTTTATTCTACTAAAATATGCACACTGTACTTTAACCAAAATGGGGGAATTTTTTGTATACTAAAATGTAATATAAAAACATGAATTAAATGTTATTAATATGTAATTATTCCATTACAAGCAAATATCGATTGTTTCTATTAAAATATTTTATTTTAATATAATAATATAAGAATGTGAATTCGATATTTAAACTGATATAGAATTATCAATACCTATTGTATATATTGTCAATATTTTTAATCTGATATGACATTATTAAATTTGAAAATTATTTGTTAAATTATTATTTCAGCAACGAAATAAGTATAGTCTCATCTATTTTTATTAAGAAAAATATTTCATTTAAAAGATGAAATTTTTACTTCCGAAATAATGTATACTTAATAAAGTTACAAGAAATGCAAAATAAATTTTAACGTTGTAATGATTCATAACCACATTTAAAAAATTATTTTCAATTACTGGAATAAAATAGAATATCAGTACAGATATTTTTGAAGAAACGAAACGATACAGTTACACTGAAAGCATTGCAATAAATTTATCAATCATGAAAGTGCAAATGATAGAAAGAAATTCATGGCTTAAGCTATCTAGCAAAAGTTTGGACGAAATTTTTGTTTAACATTATGTGGACAATTTTAATATTTGGTACTTATTTTATTAGGATTTTTCAATCAATAATAACAATACTGATGACCAATTAATATTTCCAAGTTACGATTTCCTGACAACAGCAGTAAAATCGATTCTATGCTTAGTTTGGAACTGCAATTAGCTTTTCTTATTTCATGGTCTTCATAATCCCACAATAATCAGATTTATAACAATGTATACTGTTATATCTTTACAATAACCTTATTATTATCAATATACTTTACTATTGAGCGCCTGCAGTAAAGACTACAACATCATTAGAATCTCTGAATAAATATATAATTATTTCTTGTGCACTAGCACATAAAATATTATATACACGATAAGCTCAAAGAAATTCAATCCCTTTACCTTGTATAGCTCATTGCTGCAGTGAGGGCCGTTGAACGATGACTAAAAAAATCTTACATTAATCACTAGAAAATGAATCCTTCTTTATACGTTCGAAGAATAATAATTCAAATGTTGACAACTATCAGTAAAATAAGATTGCACTCTGATTACCAATATTCCTTAAAATCTTTGAATCTTTTTATTCTATTTTTTAACGACGATCTACTAAAAACGTGTTTTAATGCCTCCACCAAAAACACGTATAAATTAGGTACTTTAAATTTTAGGATTTCTCCCTTTAAGGCTTTCCTTTACATAAAAGCTGATAATTCGAATTGATACAAGATAAATGACATATACAATTTATACTACGATATTATTACCATGTTCTTCAACCTCCGCTGGGTTCGTCGCTCCATATTTTTATAAAGTATTGTACAGAAAAAACAATTACAATAACACGAATCATATCTATGAAGCTTTTGAACATACTTATACTATGATGCTGATCACCTTGCTCTCTTTGTTTTATAGCAAGTTGTTCTAATATAAGTTGTATGCGATTAAGCCTATCACCGTATTCTGACACTTGCCTTTCTATTTCTTTAATAATATCCATTATCCTAAAAACACAATAATCTCTTATTAGAAAAAACTATTAAAACTATATTAATTATTATCATTTTATATATATCGAGGGAATATTATAAACCTTACCTTGCGGTAGAACGCTTCCTTTTACCTACTGACTGACTAGAATCTGAATGTACCTCTGCAGAGGAACTTCCAGAATCATGTGCTGTTTCTGTTAATGGTAAATTATTAGACAATTGTCTTTTGGAAGATTTTAATACAGAGAGTGAAGAACGAGACTCGGCTTGAAGGAGTGGGACCTGTAATGTAAATAAGCTTCGCAATAGTTATTTTTTTTATATAAGTGAAGCACGATTTCTATTTTGAATAAGTATTTTATATGTATTACATATTTATAATTTATAACGAACGATTATTTTTATTTCTTATAGCATATTCAATATGTAATGATTAAAAATTTCACAAAAGATTTTATTGAATGAATTACACAGATCGTGTTAATGTTATACACGATTATACAGACAAATGATTGATTGCAGTTAGCTTATTAGTATGGTAATCTTAATGTGAAACGCCATTAAAACTTGCGTATTTATTACCTTAAAAATACAAAAAAAGATATTTATTGCGTTTAACAAATATCAATGAAAATATTCCACCAAAAACTCATAAAACATGGAACATACAATTATTTCTTACATATACATGAATGACAATATATTTGAATTACATATACCTTAAAAGCAAGATGTATAATCATAGATATAATATGAATCTTATAAAAAATGTAAGAAAAAAAAAACGTCAATAAGCACATACAGTTATTGTTAATTAAATGTACTTTATTGCGTTTTTAATAAATTTATATAACTTATTGCAGTGTATCAAATAATATAAACAAAATAAAATAACGAATCATTTCCTTGCATGCAATTAGATGATTAGGTGAAACAATGTTAGTGCTATTAGTACCTACCGCATAATTGGTGTCTTGTGCCTAGTTTTTGTACGCACTATATAATCTTGTTCATATTGCACAACATCATTTCTAGGATCCCACGGTCGTACGTCCGCATGTCGATAAACCCAGTTACCCGTTATAATGTCCTGTTAGTAGAGAAAAATAATTTCTTAAGAACTATAAAAGTCATTTTAATTTTAATTTTTCTTTTCATTATTCATTACCTGAACAAAGTGTTTAGGAATCCATTCCTGCCCTTTTTGTTTTCGTTCTTTGGCACGATCTCTCTGCGCTTCTTCCAATTGCGTTTTTGCTTCAGTAGCAGCAATCTGATCGTCCCGATTGATTGCTTGCGTAACATCATACCATAATTTTTCACTTTCCCATAGACCTTGGTGTTCCAAAGGTACAGTATACTTTTTCAATCTTTTTTTACGTATTTCCGGAGTAGGATTGAAAAATACACTTTCTTGCTGTAAGATTAGTTAACATAGTATTCATATATTACATATGGAACTCGATATGTGCAACATACCCCTGTCCTTTTATCAGTAATTAATATTTGACCATCCCAATACCCTGATATAGTGGCAAGAGTCTCTTTTCCAAGGCGTATACCTCCTGCAACTTGATTCATTTGTTCTACACCACCGAGGAATGGCTATAAAATGAAACGATATGTTAATTTTATGTATGCCATTTTTACTTTAAACGTATTATATCGTACATTACCTTCAGTTTAAATTCTAATTCAGTATGGTAACCAGTTTTCTCACAATTTATATGAATCTTTCCACCTAATTCCATAGTTAATGTTCCCATAAGAATACCTTTACAATGAGCATAGGGTATAGTCATTGTATAATCTTCTCCTCTGGGTAACATTGTCAATATTGCAACACCATCTAGCACTGCTGATGTTGAATTTCCTGGAAGATAGAATATATATTTGTATATAATTCATTCCTTAAAAACAAAAGGTACGCATATTTACCATAAAATTTAGATTTAGCAATAATTGTAGCACTAATAGTAAAGCCATCTTGTCGATTTGTAACATAGAATCCTGATATAGGTGGATGATGAGATAGCTATAAAAATTAAGATTTTTATAATCAGATAATAGCAATATAAATTGCACAACACTGAAAACTGTACGAAATAAATATCTTACTTGCTCAGCAATGTAGAAAGTTCTAGAACCATTAGGATGTTGCCAATAGCAACGGAAAGTTTCACCCAAAAGCGGATTATACGGTTTCTTTAAACCTTGAGGTTTCTTATAAAATCCAGATAAATACCATTTAACGACTACTTTCATGCGTGTAAATGCATCATCTTCTACCACTGCTCTGTAAAAACAAAGGACAAAGCTTATATACTTCTAATTTTATATAAATATCCTTGGAGATCTATAGACTTATACTCACTGGGACAATAAGTCTGCGTGATAATAAGAGTCAGCCAACTTTTCTAGAAACGAACGAGGTTCTAAAATAAAAGTCGGCAAGACCACTTTTGACAAATCCATGCCTGGTCGAACTTGTTTCATCAAGAACCATATTAAAGACTTTTGTTCTTCCTGTAATTCTGTAACTACTTCTCCAGCCTATATCAAATGGAAGTATAAAAGCTTTGTATAAAATAATCTCTACTATAAACATAACGTGTAATATGTTACAATTTATTTTACCGATCCAAGAACTTCCTGTTCATTTGCTACATATGGTGTTTCATTAACTGTCTCCGGCTGGTCTTCCTTGGCCGATCCTTCAGATTCACTATCCGAAGCACTAATTTCTGCATCAGCTGCTACTCCATTTTCCGGTTGGCTAATGTCGTCCAAGTCTGTATGTGAGGAGTGCAAAGGATCTAGCGTTACTACTTTTGGAGTACCATACTCGAGGACATGTACAGAAGGAACAGTCATGCGCCGAGTGGAAGATGGGATAGGTTTGGAAGTAGAAGATTCAAAACAGGAATAAACATCTCCATCACCTAATGCGTCCACAGAATTTGAAGACAAAACAACTTCAGTATCTGTAGCAAGTGTTGGAGATAAATCTCGAAGTTGTTTGTCCCAATATGCTACTGCATGGTATAATTGTTGAAACATTGGAGTCGGTGAAGGACAAATGCTTTTAGAATCATTTGCTATAGAAGGTGTAACTGGTTGAGGACACGACAACAAACGTCTTTGAGGCGTTGAAGGTGATCGAGGAGCATAATTAGACAAGCATACTGTGGATATCAAAAGCAAGTATTTAAGGTGACAAACGTCAGGAAAGGGATGATAATAATGTTATAATTAGTACCAATAACTTCCAAGAATAAAACTTAACTAAATATTTTTCCCTCTACTAAAGTTAATTATGTGCCAAACATGAAAGAGGAATGTTTCCTATATTATCAATCTTTTCAAAGGAAAAAAAAGGAGTTTAACAAAATCTAACTTTTTATTTAATACATATATTGTACAAAATACCGTTTTGTAATGCTTACCATGTTCATCAAAATGTTTTTCATAATCTGCTTCACTCCATTGTGTTTCATGAGTTGTTGTAGTATCATGTGGCAAAGCACGCGGTAATGCACTTGTTGAACGTACTATTAAAGAGGAACAACGTAAAGACAATTCAAGTGCATCCAACCAACATTTGCCAGCTGCCTGTGAAGGAGCTCTAAAGATTAAGTAAGAAGTTGGTAAAGGTTGTACAACAGCACCTGAAAAAATATTAGAATAAAAATATATTTCTTAATTAATTCATATTGGTTATTTACCAATGGCTTCTTTTTCTGGACCTCTTGGAGCCCATATTGACTGTTCCAAAGGATGAAATAATTTAAAGCAAAATCCATCTTTTTTACTTGGGCGTTCTATCACTTGACATGTATTGAGTAATACAGTTCCCACCCAATGATTGCTCTGCAATAATTATGTGGACATAACATTAAATGAACAAATACATAATAAATTAAAAATAATGTTAGATGAGCACTTTTGTTTTGGGGCTTTTGTATAGCAACAGCAAACCAGGTTTGAGAATACACCATAGTTTTGTCCAACTCTTTAATGTTCCACGAACTTTAAGCCAATCGCTCATCACAATAACAGTTGGATCCTTGAATGAACTTAAAAGTTCATTGGCAACTCTTTTCTTTTCCATTCGATAATTTTTTCTTTGAGCCTTATATGATTCTTTTCTTGTTAACTTACAAGAATCTAAAGACTGAAAGTTACATACAAATAAAATTAAAAGATATTTTCAATGTTTTAAAACAATACACTAAATATTTTGTACCTTATCAGATATGTTATCTGTCTTTTGATTGCCTTCCCCCATTGGAGATAACCCTATAACAAATAAATTATTCAAAAATTATTTGATTAAATATCATTTCAACATTAATATTAATGTTTCAAAAAAGTTATTAACGAAAATATTATACAATTATTATTCACAGCATAATTATACTTATTTACCAAAATTATAAGATAAATGGTATAGCTCAAAATATTATATGTTAAATAAGCTATTAAATAAAGTTAATATAAATTGATATTCAATGGTTTAATAGTTTTTATGAAAATTTTTTTCACTTTTTTGTATTAAGATGTAGTTTGTAAGATGGTTA
>NW_017100209.1:1570275-1572157 GCF_001263275.1 Habropoda laboriosa | reverse complement strand
TATAATTTATACAAATAAAATTATTTTGTATAATAAACTTTATTAACATAAGCCATTATG
Source organism: Habropoda laboriosa (assembly GCF_001263275.1). NCBI lineage: Eukaryota > Metazoa > Arthropoda > Insecta > Hymenoptera > Apidae > Habropoda > Habropoda laboriosa. The sequence goes on along the minus strand of NW_017100209.1, from coordinate 1,572,097 downwards.
CAGTTAGCATCTTTCTATATTAGAATTACTATTTCCTTATTTTTTATCTCTGTTGAAAAATTGTATTCAATACAAGATATCAGCTGTATTTATCTTAGTCACAAATCAAGTAACAATAGAAAAAATATATGCAGTGCTTATAAATTATACAGATAATATATATAATTATTATACATATAATACAGAGACATTATTTACTTATAGCTTATATTCATAGTGATCTATTTAGTACACATATTTAATAATTTGTCAACCAAAGAAGACTATACAATATACAAAAGATTAGATTTTGGAGATTACAGATTTTAATAATATGCTTAATATAATAGGAAAATATAAGCCAAACAGGAAATAAAAATATGCAGTTCCTCATAGCTAATCAACTACTTTAACAAGTAAGGAAAAGTATTAATTTACATAAAAGTTAAGAAGCACCTGGCAAATTGGGTATTATTGCCCATTATGATATTAATATAACTTTATATTTATACCTGGAGATAGTGGAGGTGCAGCAGTTGTAAAATTTACACTTGTTGATAGGGACTCTGTTGATGGAAGTTTAGGTAAAGTTGCAGATTGAACTTGAACACTGCTTCGTCGAAGTTGTTGATCCACTGGTTCTATATATTTAGTTTTGTTTTCAGTCATAATTACTATTCATCAATATCTTTACAATGGTTCACAAAAATATATTTCTCAAATTTATATATCCATCTTTTGAAATCACAAACTCTTTAAATTTTCAAGCTATGAACTATTCAACATTAAAGATACTAAGAATAAATTACACCATATTGCATTCTAAAATATAAATCTGTTTTAGCAACACTAACTGTGACCTGTTAGTAACATTAATTTCTGAAGACAGAATTTGCAATAACATATAATTATATACAATACAGCTTCAAATCTTAATTGAATTTAATATATTGCAAAAGCAAAAAAATTTTCGTATTAAACAAAATGTATATACCTACTACATCATGCAAAACTTTCTTTAAAAATTTGCATGCATTACATTAAAGTGCAGACTATCTTATTTGTACTATGAATATTGGGAATTATGTTTTTAAATGATTACTACTTAACTACTATTAAAAACAACAGAGCAAGTGTAACAATAAATTTCAATATCAACATATTTGCACAGAGTATACTACAATGGAATACTGTAAAATCTTTCATGCATTGGAAATATTGCAATCCTTAACAAACATCATTTTCTAGCTTACATATAACATTCCTTAAACAAACTTATGAGTAAATGTACAATGTTATACAATATACTATGATATACCAAAAAGTGAAAAATGTGCTAACAGCATGAATGTATTATGTTAATCTAATACATCCAATAAGATGGCATATTAATATTTTTAATAGTACAAATCATCCCTTTGCTCAATGTAATGATATTAATGAAGATCATGTTTGAGTAATAAATGAGGTTGATTTATGTATCATAAATTTCATTTTTACTTTATTTGCCAACATAAAATGATACAACAAATGATTTGAAATGAGAGAACACTAATTATGTGTATAATCTAGGAATTGAATATTATACATGTGTATACACATATACTTATGGATTTCTGTGATTCTAATACTGAGGCTTACTACTGTATACATATAATACATATTGATAAGCCTACCTAGCTTACTTGGTAATGTACCATATCCACTGTCACTAATACCTTTAAATGGTAATTATTTACAATATAATTACATCTTATAATATTCAACGAATTATTAAAATTATATTATTAGCCAATAACATTGTATACATATACATATATGTATGTTTAAAAATTATCTTTTA
>NW_017100209.1:1556186-1568457 GCF_001263275.1 Habropoda laboriosa | reverse complement strand
CATAAAAGTATAATATAAAAATGCAAATATTCATTAACTTATAATATAAAAATTATTTCATATTTGCCTTTTCTAAAACCAAATATGTAATTCGCATATAATTATTACATAAGTATACAACTACATTAATACCTACAAATAACATTCCTTTATAATTACTTTTATGATCTATCAATATTTCTTTAAACTTCCACAATACATTTATTTTTAATAACATAACAATAGCAGTTTAAAATCATGAGATTTAAATAATACTTACGATTACTAAGTGATCTGCTAACATTTGGTGGTGTCGTAGTCTTGAAGGAATCAGAAGTACTCCCAACAGACATAGACTGACTTTCTGATTGGGATCGATGTTCACCTCCAGGAACCACAATTGGTTGGGAAATCATTATGGATCTATCACATTAAAAATATGTCATAATCTTAATAAACTTATCACATAATGTTATAACAGAATTAGAAACAGATGTTTTATAATATTGATATTTATAGACAGCTAACTGTAACACACACAAATAAATATATACAACATAAATGAAAAATGATTATATTAATTGATAGTACATAATTACTAAGATTAAAAAAATGACACAAATCATAATAGTGAATACAAGAGATAATGCATGTCATTGTGAAGTGCTATGTAATGATACTTAAATATCAATACTACTTTATCTGGCGTATTTTTTGCAAAACAAGTACTATAACGAGTAATAAAAATTGTTCAGGTAAAGTTAAAAAAAAAATGTTAAGTAATACGCAAAATGTATTTACATTCCCATTTATTAACCCGGCATGCTCTGGGAACTACGTGAATAATTTTACTGTCAAGGTAAATTATACGTCGCAAACTATACAAAAAAGTATTATATAAATCAATCACAACGTACCTGATTTCAAACAATTGTTTGCCCTGTTAAAACTCGTGTGTTACGGTGATTAATTACACGAAGTGGAAGGTGTAACGAACGAAGAAGCAAATGTTATGTTCACCATTATACATGAGATAAAAATTCTCGAGTTTGATGCACTTTACGAATTGAACGGTTTTTCACTGATGTAATTACAAACATTCGAAGAAAGGAAAACGATATACATGGACGTCAGAAGTACGACGGCGCGAGCGCGAAGACCGATGTTCCATTGATCACTTACTGTTATAGCTTAACTATAAACATATGGATTTGCTAAGTTATTCACAATTAAAAATGTACGACGCATAAAACATCGCAGGTGCATTCTCAATTATTGACGTAAAGGCGATGAAGCGTGAACATTTAATGAACGAGAATTGCCCCTTGAAATAACATGATGCTTTCTATTGTAACATCGAAACAATTATGCACATTAATACCATCCAATCAAATTCATTATTCAATTGATCAATGAAATATTAAATGAAAGTAAAAGTATGTTTCGTTTAAAATTATCTGCCAAGTATTTCACTGTGCCCAACTATAAATGTAGTATAATTTATCGAAAATAATTTCGGAAATTTGCGAGTGAATATTGCTTCGATGGATCAGAATTATTAATGTAAGTGCACAATGTACTTATACTGCTGATATCATTGAAAAAAAAGATAAGAATTATTTTTAACTATACGAATAGTCCAATTATGTCGATTATTAATTCGAATATCGTGTTTACGAACTTATTTACCGGAATTTATTGATGCCCATGTGTATCTTCACATATTACGTTGCACTAATGAAATAGATATTACAGAAATAGATTTTCTATAAGATATGATGCAGTTATTAAAAATGGAAGTTATATTAAATATCTAAACCGATGCGTTCAAACGCAGCGTTCAAAGCCGAACTAAGCAAAATCTAAAAGAAACGCTATCTATATTCTTTTACATTGAACAGACTGAACAGTGGTTAGTCATTACGTCATAACTGACGTCATTACAAATGAGAACCCTTTTCTCGGTTTTTTCAAAATAATTTAATAAATTAAATAATTTCTTTCGATCAGATTTTTCTTTTAATCGCTTAAAAGCGACTTTTTGTCTATATTTAATTGCTTTTTATTATTATTACATTATTTGTTACAAAATGTACTGACTTCAATTTGTACGTTCATTTCGTAGTTACTTCAGTAAAGTTATTGTTTACGAACTTCTGGGTAAAAAAGGATGCAATTGTTTAGATTTTATTTAATATTTGTAGATTCGATTTATTATGTACCGATTGTTTTAGAAATACTTAAGACATAACGCACTAAAATTTGTAACAATTTTTAAATATAAATATTTCAATTTTGTTAATTTTGAATATAATTTTAAGGGAACATGAATCGTCATCCGAATACGGATTATAAAAATCGCAGTGAACCTCAGGTGGAGTTGGAAAGTCAATTTATTTTACGTTTACCACCGGTAAGTTAATTTTTTGTTTAGTTTTAATGGGAGTTATTTGAGGTTATGAAACAAATAAAATGTCAAACGCAACTGTAACAAGTGATTTACTTTTTTAAGGAACCGGCACGAGTTTTACGAGAAACATTACGCAGTGGATTACCTCTGAAAGATAGGCTGAATATAAAATTGGAAAATGATATGCGTTATGGTGAGGCCAGATTTGATCATTGGCTACTTCATGGCAAGGTAAAATTAATATATTCTTGACTTTATTCGTACATGAATATTATTTAATAATAGAAAAACATGCTCTAAATTATAAATCTTATAAATATAGGTTGTTGACTTGCCAACAATTGTAGAATCCTTGAAAACCATTGACAATAAAAGTTTCTATAAAACTGCTGATATATGTCATGTAAGGAAGAAGATGATCATACTACTACAGATGAAGAATCTCCAGTTAGACAGAAGAAAAAGGACCCTAATAAAGTGGACAAGAAATTTTTATGGCCACATGGTATAACCCCTCCTGCTAAAAATGTGAGACGCAGAAGATTTAGGAAAACCTTAAAGAAGAAATATGTAGAAGCTCCAGAAATTGAGAAGGAAGTAAAACGTTTATTAAGGGTAGATAATGATGCAGTTAATGTTAAGTGGGAAGTAATATGTGAAGATGAGGATCAATCAAAACCAAGTAAAGTTTCATCATCTGGTACAGTGAAGACTAAAAGAGAAAGTATTAATGGGAATACTTCTCAAAGTCTTGATGTTGGTAAGTAATACAAATAAAAATATAAAAGTAATGTAATCACTAAATAAAATATCTCCATATTTAATTTATAGCGGAACATGATATATTTGGTGAACCTGTAAGTGATAGTGAAGATGATGATGAAGAAGCAAACATAAATGTAATGGAATTGGATGAAAATAGTCGACTTTCTGCAGACAGTAGAGTATCAGACTCTAATTCCATGCAGGTCACATATTCAGAAAGGTCTGACAACAATACAGCAACAAATAGTAATCTTGTTACGGAATTTAGCAAAGAAATGTTCCAAAATGATAATAATATGGAAGCAGAAGCAGAAAAACCGGAAGACGTGTCCCCATCAAAAGGACCTAAAGTTGAACAATTCCATTCAGAATATATCATTTCAGATAACTTCTCAGAGTCACCTGCTCCTGCATCAAAAGGTATTGTAATTTATAACTACATGAAATTTATATCTTTTATGCATATATTTAATAAGCAATTATTATAGATTCGTTACAAACACGTCTCGCAACTTTGCACGCGGAATTAGCTGAACTGCGGCAAAGAAGACAGCAACAAGAAATTGAAATTGCTAATATTGAAAACGTTAAATTGAGGCAAAGATTTCAGGAAATACTGGATAATTTGCTAACGCAAGAAATGCAAAAAGTGCAAGAGGTATGTATAATTATTATTTATGTCTTTATGAATAATAATTGTATTTTATTTCTTTTTTATATTATATAATTATATTTCAGATTCAAGACTTAGAATTGGGATAATGTTAACATACTATTATACACACAGTCAATTAAATGTTATGATCAGAATATCTGTACTCATAGAGTTCCTTGCAATGAAATATACCAAACTTATCTATTGTACATTACTTAAAAATTAAATTATAAATCACCATATTATACAGCGTTTTTGATTTGTATATAAAATGTAAATTAAAAAATACAAAATGTTAAATAAAATATAAATTTTTGCGTATAAACAATCAGTTATTCTAAAGTAATCTTTGTTCATAATTTGACAAGTTAATATGCACTCAAAAAATATGAATAGGATTTAAAACTACAACTTGAATTAAAAGCTTTAAACCATTGAATTTTGTGCAACATGCAAGCATTTGGTGCAGATAACCAATTGTCAAGCACCAAGTTGTATGTAGTATGGTGTATAACCGTGAAATACACCAATGAAAGTTCAGCTTGAATATTGGACTACGACAGGGGTGACGAACTTCTTTCCCGTCGCTGACCGCACAAAATGCTCTCCCACTTTGACTATTCCCCCACCAAGGAAATTAGTTCCTACTCTGTGCACCTTCCCTTATCACTTTTTCCTCGCCGCGAGAAACACACTAAAGGAAGATGCGTAGAGTGAGAACTAATTTGTGTGTAGTGGGGGAATCGGCAGCAGAAGAAACTCGTCATCTCCGATCGAAGAAATCGATGTGGAGGGGACCGCTCCCCTACATTGCTGCGGACCAAGTAAGTAGGGGCATGGGCCACATGCGGCCCGCGGGCCGCCAATTTGTCACTTCTGGAGTACGACATTCGAGATACAACAGGACGAGCGCAATGGCTGATTCGCGTTGAATGTAAATACGGTGTAGATACTTATTTTGTTGCAGTGTCAAATAGTAGAGCGTGAAAACAGTAATTATTTTCGATCGCACGGTCTTCCATTTTTTTTTGCAGAGGGGTAAAGTATGAAATATTATTTTTCGTTAAGTGATTCTTATTCTTCACGATTCTCATTTGATTGCTGTACTATTTTTTCATTTGGCAGTAATGTCAATAAATTGTGAATGATATTTAATCGTCAATCGTTGTTCGATTATTATTTTCTTTAACTATATCGATATTTTTTTTAATTTTGTTCTACGAAATGTTATTCAATGAATGATATTTTCATGATTGCGTTCCATCTGTGTTACATTTTTAGTGTAACGTAGTACACGTAAACACAGCTGTTCGTACCCATTGAACGAAATTATCCTTTTATGTGACTTTAACCACTTGACCTGCCATTTTGAATGGAATAATTAATTTCAGAATATAGTTCTTAATCTACGAGAAAATAAAATTAAAAAAACTAACCCTTAAATAACTGGACGAACACATATGTGTACATATTCTACGCGTCTTTTATACGAATACAATTACCAAACATGCACCGAAATATGTCACTTTGAATAAGGAACGATATTTATTGAAAACATAGAAAATACTTTTTATGAATCTAGTTAAACATTGTAATATACATTTTAGTATAAATTAGGATTACTAATAACGTGAAACAAGTTTTCTGATATTTTTACCAATATTTTAATTTTTACATACTGATATTTATATGTTACAATATGTGTTAATATAAACGGCGCGAATATGTTAGCATATCTGAATTTTTCGTGCTATCGTAGTTCTAAAATTTTCATGTACTTTACGAGTATCGTTAGACTAATATTATCGCGAATAATGTAACTATACAGAGTAATTTTACCTTATGACTAACACATTCGCGATATGTATATATCATGTATTTCCTGCCGTTTTCGATATTGTGCCTCAAACGAGCACAAGATCTAACGTTTTGAATCAATGTATAGCCACCGAATTACACATCATTATTCATTTATGAGTATTACGAATATACATTGCTTGAACCTGAAAATCTAGTATGTATTCATAGTATCCTTTAGAATGGTTGGTACGACATAAACGTAATTACGAGCACGACTTGTAACGTGTATCTCTTTCCATATATGGTATACTTATATTATAATCATTATTTCAATTTCAGACATAGATTTCGCAATGGCCGACGAAGGATTAGATATATGTGAATCGATATGGAATCATGAACTGGCTATGCAACTGCTTTCTATCGTAAGTGGCGACGATTTCCGTCGAAAAATAGGCCTTCTTTCACAACCTGTTAGATCAAGATTTGTCAATACGCATTATCTAGTGTTTGTAAGGTATCAGTTTTCAATAATTCCTCTTTAGTCGAAACAAGTGTTAGAGATATTCTATAGATTGATGACGTAGCTCGTGTCCATTTAGAACTTACAACTTGTTTGAATTGGGTAGGAAAAATGAATAAGGATCAGTTGATTGTTTCGCAATAATTTAGATATTTAGGGACTAATATGATACTGTTTAATATAAGCTGTCCTTTATGCGCCGATTAGTGCAATACTCCGTTTCTATTCGATCTGCAAAAATTTGTCGCAGTAAGTGATTTTACAAGAATTTGTTTCACGTCGCAGATTTTTTCGCAAATATTTTATAATTGCAAAATATTCTTCTCTTTTATGTTTCTCATACTAGATATTTTAGAATATCTTTCATGTATTTAAAAACATCTACCAGTGACATAAATATTTAACGAATAATATTTTATTGTTCTAGTTGCGGCAGAGGCAAAGCTACTGCACGGACAGCGAGTGCCTTAGTATGTCACGATGTAAATATTCTTATTCTCAATTAACAATGCTAATCTTTTTAATAGAACTTTTAATTTGTATCATTCATCCATTTTTCAGTACCGTTATCACCCGAAACTTCGTCGTCCTCAAATTTTCTCATGACTTTCTTAATAATCGCATTTGCTCTTATTATGTACGTTCTGAGACCAAACTCTCTTCGTCAGTTGAGGACCAATACTGCTAAAGATCGAGATAACGAACGCGTAAGTACTACACCACTTCATTTAATTCTATTAATTCTTTTTATCTTATCAGGATTTCATTGCATATTTGAAATGATATTTTTAGGATTCGAACGGTGATCATCCTCCTGCACCACCACCGACAGCGCAATAAGAAGGCAATATGATAATTTTGTCGTGTAAGTTTTCATTGTAGAATGTCCTGGAATTACGAAAAAAGAGGGAGTGGAAAGAATAATTATTATAATTGTAAAATTGTAATTGTAATTAATTGTATAATTGTAATAATTGTTTTATCTAATTCTTAAGAAAAATGTAATTTCCCTAAACACCTTTGAAAAGTATTATAATTTTAAATAAATAACCAGCTTCTCTCCCTCGCTTTCACTCAGTCTTAAATTATTAACGCATACCAGAAGTGTATGTAACAAAAATTCTGTGAGAATATTTTCGTCAAATATGATATATGAATAAAACAGTCAAATTGAATCACTGATATCATATTACAGGCTATTGAATATGGACTTTTTTACGAACGTGCATCGTTTGAGTAACAATACCGAAATTGCGATAACTAAGCTAAAATGAAAACTCTTTTATCACGTCGTTAAGGTGATTGCATCTGACATAAAAGTATTAATTAATACTATCTGAAATAAGATAGCACCATGTTCTAATAGTTTCTTTAAAGGGAATAATGGGGATGGAAAACAAGATATAACAGTATTACAATCAATTCCTTCATTGTGAAAGCATTAAGTATCTTTAAAAATTTCCAATAATTTGTGAAATTATTTTATACAATTCTGATGATATTATTTTCTATGGGAAAGTTAAATTGTATTACCGGGACTCACAATGTATGAATCTCAATTTTAATGACTACTGTACAAAAAATTATTTAAAAATAGAATTTAATGATTTTATGCGTTGAATATGATATGAAACATTTATAATATAAATTAATTTCTTCCACTATTGTTGTACATTCCTCCATGGTATTTCCGACAATAAACGTCATGCATTATATTCTACGTTATTTACACCTGCTTGCTTTCGTTTTATAAAAATAGATTGTGACATTGTAATGATGTGAGCTGTCGGTAAAGTTTTAATGTTCTGTTTTTTGAAAAATACAGCATTATTATTTTCTACCTAAATAACAATATACACTTTCATTTGCTTAAATACGCTGCGATTGAACTTCATGTATGATACTTAATTATCACAGGAAATAATATTTACAAACGTACATACATTCAATGTTTTTACATTTTACAAAATCAAAATACGTGTAATTAAGAATACAAGAGTCTTGTAGAGTCAGTACACTATTTTCTAACAATCTATTAATATTTAAAATGTCAAATACTACATGCTAAATGTCAATTGTTTAAGAAAGTAAACATATATATTGACAACTTAATTATGCAAGTATGAAAAGTATCGTCTTCATCGAATTTTCTTTATTATACTCGAAATCTTTATTATGCAATCGTATTAGAAATAGACGACTTTTCTAAAAGGGGAATAAGAGGTGTACATTTCAAGCACATTATTAAAATGCTTCTATTATTAGCTTTTTATCATTATTATAAAAACGTCTTTTTTATTTACATATATACAGAGTTCTTTAGAATTGGTGAATTTTTTGCTATTATTGATCTTCCTGTAGATATCTAAAACTAAAAATCCATTTGTATATACAAATAGCAAAAAATAAATTCTTTATTAACAATGATTTCGATTTCATCCACTAGTGATAAATAAAAGGAAATTAAAAATTGTTCATAGACACTAATTATTACATATATTACTAAAAAATGTTTTAAATGCATATATTTCATTTATGTAACATTCTTTTAATTATTCATACTTGAGTATGTACAAGGACTAAAAATATTCGCCAATTCTGAAGTAAACTGGGCTATATTTCTTTCAAATTATGCGATTTATTGCGAAAAAGTGAAGATCATAATAATATTCAAACTAATTCAATCAAAAATATTCAAAATTTTTTTGTTGAATATCAAATAGTTTCTGTTCATTTACAATATATCATGTGAGAAATTGCCACTAATTAATAGAAAAATACTATATCTTTGTACTTTTCAGAAGTGAGACATCATGAAATTTTGTTAAAAATTATGAACTTTTTTTTATTTTAGCGACATAAGTGGGAAGACCAATTAAAAGGACGAATGCATTTTACTTCAAGGCTTCCCTCCCACATAAGTTGATTATGTGAAAAGTGTTACTAAATTTTAAACAAAATATTTGATAAATTTTAATGTATTTGTTAAAAGTATGGAAAATCAATGAAACTTTGTCGATTAAAAAAATATGAATTAAGGAAGAAAATTTGTAATTAGAATTAAAATATGTTAAATACTTCCTAATTTGAAAAATACACAATTAAATATAATAACAAAAAATAAACGTATTGGTTATACGTTTTCTAGTTTACATATTAAATATTTCTATTTAAAAATGATATTTTTAATTTGAAATATAATTTATAGAATCAAATTTATTTCTATGTACCTTTATAAATAAACTAGAATTCCTCCTCATTTTTCTGTATGCCAAATCTATGTTTTTTGACATCATGAATTCTAATCAAACACTTATAATCATTCTTGTTGAAGTTTTGCCATTGTATTTCTTACTTTCCGCAAAACTCCAGTCATTTGTTTGTACTTACCAGTTGAATCCGGCAGATTTTCAAAATTAATTATATCACATATATTTTTTGAAAATTTATCAGATGACGGCAACTTACTGTACGGAGACGTACTTTGCAATACAGGTGTGCCTAAGTCAACAGATTTTATACTTCCACAGCTTGTATTTGCTTCATTTTGTTGAATCCGATTTGATTCTGGTGTAGTTTCAGTGTTGAAAGGTGGCATGTCAGATTTTGGTACTGAATTTGACAAATTACTTTTTGATGAAACGTCGGAATTTGAGTTTGATTCTTGAAGTTCTACGAGTAATCGCTTTTTTATATTTTCTAACTCCGACAACGATGGAGAATTTGCTCGTGAAGATGGTGATGCGCTATCTTCCTGTAATATTTTGTATCATGAAAACTTTTATTGGACTCTCGATTCATTGTAAGGAAATATTTCATCTTATTTACGATTAATGTTGGTAGAAACGGCAGGTGGATGTAACACTTCTTTATACATACTAGTGACTCAGAAAATGGTAATTCTTGAGAATGTGAGTCTTCAGATATTGTCTGTGGTTGTGGTAATGATGGTTCTTCTTGTGGTAATGATGGTTCTGGTGGTTCTGATGGCTCTGGTGGTCTTACAACAGGTAATGGTGGATCTGATGGCCCTGGTGGTTTTACAACAGGTAATGGTGGATCTGATGGCTCTGGTGGTCTTACAACAGATTCTGGTGGTAATGGTGGTACAAAAAGTCCATTAATAGGTATGCTCTCTACCATACCTTCTGTTTAGTAAAATACAAAATATGTGTTTTATAATGTATATGTTTGATTAATCTTATAATGTATAAACTTCAGAACATAAATAAGCAATTATTGTACCTTCTGCATCATCAATTTCCATTTCACTAGGTACTGGTGCTGCACTATCTTTAGTTGCACTATTGCAAATTTTGAGCTTTTTTCTTTTGTATCCATCATCTGCTTTTTTTTCGTTTAACAGTAGCAACATTCTTTGTTTGCTATTAACATCCTGCATGTTTGATACCCAATACTGTCCACATTCCTATATTATTTATAATAAGTTTCCAACAAATTTAGACATAAAAATATATTACATTCTTTCATAAAATTTTTTATCTGCTGCTTACATCACGAGTACCAGGTGGAGGGGGTACATTAAAACCAGGGAAATCATATATTTTCTTTACATCATACTGATCCTTGTCTCCTGCTTCAAAAACTACTCCTGGTTCATCATTAGGATCTCCTTCAGCAACACCATCAGAATTAAATAGTGTTAAACCAGAATGCTGTAAACGTGCTTCCTCTAACCATCCTGGAGGGTACCCAAGTTTTAATTACCTGTATATATGTTTAGGTAATTCATTTTCTTTGAGACCTAGTGCTCTACGCAAATTGTTACTTAATTGACCAGGAATCATATGACCAAATTTTTGATCATCTTCCAAATGATATCTAAGAGTTTTCAAATTTCCCTTAAGATTTTTTCGATTTTTTTCTATATTAGCTTGATTCCGTGGATGTGGACAGTCTCGTAAGTTATGATTTTCCGAACAATTAAAACACATTAATTTTGGTGCATAACCATCATTTTGTTTTGGATCTGATTCAGATTTTGTTTTATCATACACATTTTCGTATTTCTAAAATAGTATGTATCACAATATTAAAATTTTTAGCAATAATAATAGTTAGAAAATATTTTGATTACGTTAAGAACAATGAATTTAAAATATTTCTTCCTACAAGTAAATATTGAACATTACAATAAAAAAACAGACCTTCCCATAAGTTGGAACATCAAAATCATCTTTAAGTTTTGGCTGTGTATCTACAGTAAACAATGTTTCGCATATTATATCCTGACTATCATCACTTTTTGTGGTAATTTCAATAGACTGACTTGTTGAATCAGTATCATTATCCCAAATTTCTAAAGTTAAACCATTATCATTTTCTTGACTTTTAATCTTGGAAGATACTAATTCCTCTAGAAATTCTTTTATTCTTTTACTATAATGCCTAAAAATTCAATAAAGGAAATGCAAATACAAGTTATCTCAAGAACAAACAACTTCATAGACTGGAAAACACTTAGATTTTCATTTGTATAACACTCATATATCTATAAAATATATCTATAAAACGAATTGTGAATTACCATAATTTATTTTGTTGTATATAACCGATATAACTCTGTCATAATGAAATTAACACAGGGGAACAATTATCTTAACGCACGTGTGTTTATTTAACATATATTGTTAAAAATATATAAATAAGTAACATTATTTATGTAATACGTATAAGTATTTATTGAAAATTATATGAGAAACTATTTAAAGAAACAAATAAACATGCCCTCCCATAAATAAACGAAACAATTTCTTACCCTGAGACATTTTCATCTCGAAATATAACCTTAAAAAGTGGTTTCGATGTACTCGTGTTATCGCAAATTTCTGCTTTAAACGTGCTGCTATTACTTTCTACATTTTCACTAGCTATATCCGTCTTACTCGCATTGTTGTTCGATAACGAATTTTTCTCAATCGAACATTCACTTTGATCATTGTCAGTATCAACGATGTTATCTTGGCTTGAGTCCAGATCAATCACCTCTTCGTCGGTGTCTTCGATTGTGATCGTAGAATTCATGGAAATACTATGGACACTGGCACGGGGACATAGATAAAATTATGTTTTACCTCGAATGCGTGATTTTTTTGTGCAAAATTTTTCCCTCTTCCCA
>NW_017100209.1:1502868-1556148 GCF_001263275.1 Habropoda laboriosa | reverse complement strand
AGTTACCCAAAAGCGACAACACCTTACCGTAGGGGCGCTCTAATTCGTGTGTAGGTAAGCGTGGTGTAGATTTTATCGAATTTTATTAACGGATGCAAAGAAAATGAAACTTTTTAAATACTTCGCTTTTAATTTTTTTGGTAATTTTTTAGTTATTTTTGCTTATAATAAACACTTATTGAATATCTTTTTTATTTAATAGACTTCACAACTGTCTTGGAAATACAAATTATTAGCAAATTCCGTTTGATAGATAATAAGTATTTGAAAAATTTATCAAGGAAACTGATTACTTCCCATCTGTTATTAATAAAGGAAAACCGTTTTGTATATGCACATTAAAATATTTAAATATTTTATATTATATATTTCGAATCATTTGATAATTAAATACACAAACTTCTTTTTCTTAACAGATGGCACTGATAGTCTAGAATGAGTCCGCTTAAATGCGGATGTTATGAAAATTAGTTTTGGATATTTTGCAAATTATATTTGAATTTGCAATTTGTGAAACAAATTTTCATTCATAAAAATAGTTTTATTCGTATTTGTTTTCTTTTATGTAGATAGAAAATAATAAATAATTTTGTAAAGTGAAATTAAACAGTTAAAGATAAGTTTTTGAAAATCCAAAGTAAACATTTAATCTCAAGAAGGTTTGAAGATGCCCTTCTTAAAAGTTATTAAAGATTCATATGTCAAACGGAAAACAGAAATTTCAAAAAGGAATGGTTTGCGCCACGCCATTTTTACTCCAAAAAGTAAAAAACTTTTTAAGGGTTATTACAGAGGCGAATGGAAGAACGATATGAAAGAAGGCAGGGGTAAAATGTTGGACAGGTACAATAATTATATTAAAATAATTATCGTAAGTAGTCTTGACAAACTAATAATAATTTCAAATGTTTATTTTCATTTTTAAAATACCCTTCGATATTCTTGACATATTTCAAAACGACTTTAATTCAAATTTATATAGAGATGGATGGATATATGAAGGCAATTGGCTGAACAATAAAAAAAATGGCTATGGTGTTTTGAGCAAATTTTCAAAGGAAGACCATACTATTCACCAACATTATATTGGTGAATGGGTAGATGGGAAAAAGCAAGGATTTGCACTTAGCTGGTTCGAAAATGGTAGTATGTATGAAGGCGACTTTTGTCGAAATGAACGACATGGTTATGGTCGCATGTGGCACTGCAATGGGGACTACTATGAGGGTTCTTGGAGAAATGATTTTTACCACGGCTTGGGAATGCTCGTTAAAGGTTTCTAAGCTAATTTTCCTTGTCCGTTTTCCAATAGATCTCAACAATGCTTCGCGTAGAAATCAAAGATAATTTATCAAATAAAATAACAATTATAAATGACAAAAGCAACGACATTATTTCCAATATTATTTTTCGATATAAAAGTTAAGAGTGAACGAAATGTTTGATGCAAGTATTTTACAGCAAATGGAAATAGATATGAAGGTGAGTTTGTCAAAGGTAAGAGAGAAGGTTACGGCACGTATTATCACATAATCAGCGGTCAACAGCAATACGGTTTTTGGAGAAACGATTATTTCATAAATGGGACCATGTCGGATGGAGATTTTCGGCAGTCTGCACTCTATCCTACGCCATATCCCATTCCACGGGTAAATAACCATAATTATTAAAGTTTTTGTAATGTTTGTTTGCATGTAACAATTCTTGCTTGGTTCATAGTTGGAACTGGCTTATATTGAAAAATCTCAAGGTACAGACGAAATTATTGACCACGATCAAATCACGAAATCTATTTCCCCTGAATGTTCTTGCAAAAAGGGACGAAAGCACATAATCGCGAATATTTGTGTGTCCGTAAATACATGCCCCTGTTTGGAATCCATTTGGTAAACAAATATTTTTTTGTCCTTCAAAGTAATATGTAATACAAGGGGATTCGATGTACTTGTATAATTTATTCTAGCAAAATTGCCTCAATTTTATATATTTTTATGTCGACGCATGTACGTATAAACTGTCTGTTCATAATAAAAGTTATGTACAGTTCAAATTGTAGCTTTTTCAGTTACGGCAGTAACTTAATCGTCCAAGTGTAAACGTAACAAAGGCAATTAGATAATGAACTATTTCGTCTCCACGTAAAAAACCTGAAAAGTCACTTGAGCACGGGACGCGTTACACGATATAAAGAATGAACAGGCGAAACTGAAAGAAGTACGAACAATGCTGTTCGAAAACAAGCACGTTGTCAAAAGAGATAAGTACATTCGACGCGGTCTAGTCACGCATACTCAACGAAAAATATAAATCTTCATTCACAGCTATCGTTCTTCGTGCCACAGTTAAGATACACGAAACGGTAGATCTTGCAGCGTACCCTTACTTTTATAGGTTAAGTCGCTACGCGAAAAAGGGAATGTTTTACGTTCAGACGCCCAGACTTTCATCGAATTTTTCACTTTCTGGTAATTGTACAATCCACCGTTAAATGGATAAATATATAGGGAATAGTAGGTTATGTTGCTTGTCGAAGGAAACGTATTTCCAATCAAACTTATTGCATGTAAGCGAATCGAAAGGTTCGTGAGGAACAGACGAAACAAGTCTTTTCCCATATGACTCGCGATCAGGATTTCCACAGACGACAAACACTTCTAGGGTACATTTTAAAATACAGTTCTTCTCAATATTCCTAATTTTTGTTGATCCGTTCTTTTCGGCTGCTTCAACTATTAATTGTTGCCATGCGTTAGCAGAG
The DNA here is from genome assembly GCF_001263275.1 of Habropoda laboriosa. NCBI lineage: Eukaryota > Metazoa > Arthropoda > Insecta > Hymenoptera > Apidae > Habropoda > Habropoda laboriosa. The sequence goes on along the minus strand of NW_017100209.1, from coordinate 1,553,390 downwards.
ATTTAGCTCCAACAGAGGTTATATCACATTTGAAGAGTAACACAGATCATATTTCACTGTTCAAACCACGTGCGTCACACCGCCGGTTTGCAACAAGTTCACACCATTTCTACCCTCGACGTCGGTCGACTCTATTTGTTCCTTAAGTAACTCTAGTTCTCTTATACCGGACACTGTGACCTCGTACTTATGAGCGACCAGGCTTCGGTAAAAGTGTATCGCGAACGCGAGGAAGATTATCAGCACTGGTATCAACACGATACAGGCAGACCAGGCGGCCACTTGCGAGAAGTCGTAGAATTTCACCCAACAGAGAATGGCGATCTCTAGTAGAAATAATAACAGTCCCAGTAATGTTGAAAACGCCCATGCCACCTCGATGTACCAGTGCAAACGTTCGTGTGGCGATTCGTGTACCAAGCTTATGCTATGCAGATTGCAGACAGCCTCTATGTTTGGCAATATACACGTCGATATCATCAGTGCTAGCATGTGAACCGCGACCAGTAGCGTCGTGCAGACGGCAAACGCGATTAACATCTCCGAAGGTACTTTTGTGTCGGAGTTCAGTTGTACTTCCACCATGGCGACCTGCGGTAAGAAACTTGTTTATGAATTTAGTACATACTGCGGATTTATTAATATGCATAATTAATAGATATATAAGTCTGTTATCAGTGATGTCAACGGATTGTTCAAATTTATCATCACACGAAGAAGAGACGTGTTACAAAATATTGAAGCTGTATACCATGGCGAAACCGGAAAGTAGAGCAGACGTCTTGCTTGAAGCTTTAAGTTTTGCTCGGCTGAGTTGCAGTTTTCTCCATGAAAGATAACCCGGCGTGTGAAGGCCATCTCCTGACTGCGACATCTTCGACTGGTGGGCAAAAGAGAAAACAGAAAGAAGAAGAAAAACAATACAGACGAATTATTAACAGGTGTGAGGGAAGAGAATGGAAGCGGTTGATCATGTAATATGCTTAATCGAAAACGGTACGCTAAGAGTGCCTTTGGCTTCTCGCGAGCACAGTGGCCAATTATACGATTCAATTGAAACTTCACCGATTCAGATTATCGAGCAATGCAATACGCTTGCTACTACGTCAGTCAACAAAACAATTTCCAACATGTTCACATATCATGTTACAACTAACGCATGTACACGTAAGGTAACGTGAGAAAAATTAGTATATACATATTGCATTGCTACCAATTCACGTAATTTTGTTAGTAGATATATATATAATTGACTATATTTTTGTTTTTTAGATTGCCGAAGTTTAAACATTTTTCTGTTCAGCTGAAAATATTATATGGAATATCTTTAGAAAGCTATACCAATGTAAAGTACGTAGGTTCGTGGAAAATCGTGTCAAATGGATTTCTTATTTTATTTTATTTGATTTTAATGACGATGGAACTTACAAGTTAGTATCCTAACTATATTTACGGCACGTCACTAAGAACAGTGTGTTCATATGACATTTCAGAAACATGATACACACCCGTATGATAAAGTCGTTATTAAAAAATACACCAAAGATAATTGCAAATTGAGAAGTAATCAGCGTTCGGATAATTGGCGCTCAACTGTACAAGCACGTAAGAAAGAAAGACACGTACCGAAAGTAGATGGCAACGTTGGTGCCAACGGGAGAACTTGCCAAAAGCCCCGTGTAGGATAAAAAACCAACGGGCGCTGAACGAAACAAATAACAAGAAAAATTAATTGAAAGCCTGGTACAACGTAACAGAGAAGATTCAAGTACCGATAGATTGACGTGTCTACGACAAATCTGGCAAACGATTGAATGTAATAGAGACAACTGTTATATTGTTCGATCGATCGATGAAAAAATTTACTATAGTTTTCTGAACAATTTATGACCTTGAAACAGAACAAAAAATGAACGGGGCTTGTTTTTTTCACACTCTGTTTTTTAAATTTAGTTTTTCAAATAAATATTTTCTGTTTCCTTAAAATGATTATTTAATCGGGTAACTTCGTATATGGAACACCTTGGGTATTTAAATCAGTGGAATATGTATCGTTTTAAAACTACAGGTAACCTTGTGCACAGGATGCACGATAAATCAATTTCAGTGGGCCTCGTATTACGCGTTCACCGTTTGTACATGATAGTATTTCGTGTGCCAAGCTCTAAGCTAACGTTAAGGTGTTAATGTTTCCTGTACGCCTGCTTTATATAAGTAATAAGGAAAGGGGGAAGGATCGTTAACGCGCGAAGACAATTATACGGTCGGTATAATTGTGGGATAGAGATTATACTCTATCCTACTTATCAATGGGAATTGCCGATGGTAACAAAGTTTAAACAATTCTGATTGATTTTATCCAAGTGCTTTTTCAAGGATTCCACGAAAGAGACGGGTAATGATATTCAATCTCGTTTCTGCAGATATGAGCAATGACGCGAGCCTCTCTTCCGGGTAACGATCATTGGTGATCCTCATGAATCTCAATCTGAATTACTTTACGGTTTTCTCGATCGTAAATCACCAACGGAATGAGCCTTAAACAATAATACAGAGAGCTGATTTATTGAATAAAAGCGAGCGACAAACAAGTTGATCCCTGTCGTTGGAGTTCAATTGAAAGGCAAAGATATGACCAATAGATGTATATATATTCTTTTTTACGAATCACCGAGCAGTCGATTTAATTTTGTGTCTAAATATTTCAAATCCTAAAGGATAGTAATTAAATAGTTAAATGATATGGATGGTGGATGCTGGGCGCTTTCGATTAATGGTATAAATTATACAGGGTGGATCATAAGTCACTTTACCATTTAAAAATTGATTGTTTTTTTTTTTAACTTCTGAAGCATTGATTCTGAAGATAAAGTTCAATTATTTCTACATGTTGTTCCGTCGTGAATTTTTCCATAATAAATTTCGAAAGAAGAAATTTTAAAAAATAATAGAAAAAAGTTATTCAATTTTTAAACGGTAACACAACTTATATACGAATTAAAACATAGTTAATTAATGCATTAAGAGATATTATTTAGTGCTATGAAAATCGTGTGATTTCTGACTACCTTGCACGTTATGACTGGTCTATATACTACGTCTACACAGAAGCATCAATGTGATTTATAAACAGAAATGTATCGAACGTTTAGTATATACAACTACTCATTCTCTCTAAATAATTCACCAAAGCTATCACTTTCTGCAATGTCATAGTATATATATTATATATAATTACTTGTAATATATAATTATATCCCGAGTTAAATGCAAATGTGCACTTGTTCCTCCTTCGCAATGACACTGGATACTGTAGAAAAACATACAGTCTCTTCTTCAATGTTTATGCTTCAGCGATAAGCGCCGCCTGTACGTGGCACCTACAGGCGGGTCAAAATGACCCGGCATCCACCGTGCTTGTTCAACGATATCATCGCGATAATCTAAAGTGTAACTGAACAACTGATCACAAATGAGAGACGTATAAGAGTGTAACATGCATAACGAGAAAAGATGACGAGACAACGGTGTACCATGTTGCGTGACACGCGAATAGATAAAGAGGAAACGAACCGCGAGGAGATCAAAGAGACAAGGGGAGACTACCGACCTGACAGTCGTGGAACCGCTTGTGGAAGCAGTGGCCGTCAGCGTTGCGCAGATGTGTGCGCGCCACGTGTACGTGGATCGGCAAGTGCGAGGAGGGGAGTACCGCTCCGCTCTCCGCACCAAACACTGAATTGCGTCCAGTGCTTGTCGACCATATGGACATCAGGCTCGACTCTTGTGCGGCTCTGACCAGCGCTGAAACAGAGAAAAAAAACATTAGTTGGGATTAACCCTTTACATGCAGAGTAATTTGGCACTGAACGTTTACCATAGAATATTCATTCCTATATTGCACGCTATATATTAGTTATGCCATATATATATAAACAAGCTATTATTTAAATGTTTTATTCCGTGAAACTGGAAAAAAACGCGCGGGCTTTTTTTGAACAAATACCGCCACTGCGCATGCGCAGCGTGCACTGCTTGGTTTAATGCGACGCGTGCTTGAAAGTATTCATGTGCACGCAGTAAGGATTCGTGTCAATTACGAGTCACTCTTTTGTGTCGCCTTAAGTATGCGGGAACGTGCCTTAATGCGTTTCGGTGGCTTGTTTTTAGATTAAGAAAGTGAGCAAGGAAATTGACGCCCATCTGAGCTAACCCTACTTTTTCAGCTGAGATAACTTTCGATGCCAATTTCTTGCCATTTTTACTTGTCTTATTTTGTGTACGTTTATACTACTGTATATGATGATAATATAAAAAAACGTACGATCGATAAAATATACGAAATGCGTAATTACATTTCAAAGGAATCTGAATCTTGTGCCGCTCTAACTATCAACGGTACTTGAAGCAATTGACAAGCCGTTGACAGCCGTTCAAATAATGGGGGCGCTGTACGCATAGTGTTCTATTTCATTTACGCGCTATTACGCAAATGATACGTTTCCCGCGATCTCTTTGATTTAACACCAGTCGAGAATCTAAATATCGAGGGTCGCATGCACGCACGTGAAAACGTTCGCTATACTTTCCGTATCATTACGAAATAACTGTCAATTGGTGATTCACACGATCGTATTTTTGTTACGATCGGTCATTGCACTCGGTAAAATTGTCACAGATATATATCATTGCTAAAAATACAACGGTATTTTAAAGGATAACCAGTGTTCCGAATAAAAATAACTCAATAAAAAGTTATCCATTAAAAAGAAGAAATATAGTAAGGAAATGTTGATAAATGTCAAGATATTGACTGACACTTGAATATATATGAAAATCAATATTATCTTATCGATATTTTGTGATAACCGATATTCATGTATTGATACATTTTTTATCGAAAATTTTCAAAATATACCACATAAATATTAGCAATTGGACAGCGTAAAAAGTAATTTAAAAGGTGATTCATTTTAACAAGTTTTGAAGATCCGTTGGTTGCATCTGAAACCAGTTTGTCGTGTACTGTTTCCGCCACTTTGACCTTCATAGTTTGCCGGCAAACAAAAAACCACTAGAGATTTATTCAAGAGAATAAACATACAGAGAAAAAGAGGCTCTTCTCTGAACACATGGATAACATCTTCTTTCCAACTTACAGATGTATTTAAAACATGTTAAAAAATATTTAGTTATAATTTTTAGTTCAGTAAATACTCGCAATGATCTTTGAATACTACTACACTCGATTTATAAATAGAGTATAACATTCATTAATCATCACCATCAACAGTCATTTAATATACAGAAAAATAATATACAATGGTAATTAAAAACTACTTTTGTAAAGTAGAAAATTATATCTAATAAAGAAATATATTAATCATACGACGTGCATAGTCACGCAGTTATACGTATGTATTTAAAAATCAGAATTTTCATTAAAAATGATTTTAATGACGTATTATTTTCATAGAATTCCTTTTAGTTATCTATTTCCAGTACGGTTTAGATATAAAACAAATTCTGATTACACATCTAGAAATGATTCATAAATTGCTAAAGATATAAATGTTTAACAAGCAGATAAAATTAGAAAGAAATACATTTCTTTAGCCACACTTGCATACATACTGATCCTGCGCGAAAAAGCACACCGTATACATATACACATTTCGATTGACATTTTTCGCAAACACCGTAACGAATCATCTACATTGCCATTACACGTGTCGTAGCCAATATCGTTTAGAGATACGTGCCAATATCACTAAAAATATAGGGTCTGTAGAACACGTAGAGAGTTCGCTATGACGGCTCACGTACGAAATTAAATCACGATTAAAGCAAGGACCAAGGAACACTAATAGTGGTTACCCACAAAAAAGCAGCGAGTTTTGTCTGATACGTTCGATGGTTACACCGCATTATTATGCATGAGGTTAACAAATTGCCGGGAACTTTGTGACAGCACATTCATATCGGTTATGAGTGCCATAAGAAAAAGAAAATGTGCTGTCAAATCGCTGGGAACATAACAGGAATACCAATTGAACGAATGTATTCCACGAAGACAGTACATTCATGACGGAGTGATACAAGGACTAGTAGAACATAGCACAAAGTGTAAAAAAAAGTAACATTATAGTTTAAGTCACGAATTTATCATTATAACAAATGTACAATTTTTTATTGGAGTCAGAGTAGTTTGATTCACTCGTATGTTGGTCTCGTAAGTTACGTATTTTAAATTTGGAAGTGTATCGACGAATGATTTTAAACGTGCAACAATATTTACCATTTTGGGGGCGCTCGGAGAAGTGTGCGGATGAACGCGCGAACCCATGACGGAGATCAACGCTCCACTCACTTTTCACAAGTTACAAAAATCCAGATAGAAAGAATCAGGCAGAAAAAACTAACCAATGGAGAATACTGATATTTAATTCAACATTGCAATTATGGGAGACTTAAAAAACGAAACAGTTCGCGTGGAACAGAATCGTGTTAAATGACAGCGGCAAACGACACTACTGTACTGAATAAGAATGCCGCGATCACAGCATCGACGAACGTTAACGGCCGATGCCGAAGCGAGCCGACGATCACCGACCGTCTTCGGCCATCTGTGACCAAGTTCGACCAACCGACTGAACTTGTAACTGAATAATGCAAATTCGATACTTTTTTATATATTTTTTCTGAAATAAATCATGTTTTTTAATGCATGAATGACCATTTTCTTTTACAAAACGTTATTAGATTGAAAATGACGCGTAAAAAATTAAAAGCAATTGTTGCTTGGGAACTTATAAGGTGTCTAAGCGGATCGAACAGTTTCGATATGTTAGAAACGATCGAATTATAAATATATGTAGTATCATCATTTTTCAAATATGTTTTCACATTTTTATGATTGTAAAAGAAATTATTATATTTATGTACAAAATATTTACGCAAAAATGAACGATAAGTATTTAATCATATTTTAAGGGTTATGTTTTCGATCTCTGTGCGCAAAAACGGATTAAACAAACGTTCACGGTAGCCATTATTTTTAGTCTGAAAACATAACACAGTATAATTAATCCATTCGTATTCGTATTAGAATACTTTCCAGAATAATCGTTCACATTTTTTTTCTATGTCAACACTTCGACAGGATTTAATTTTTCTCTCACGACGTCGACAACTATTACATTTGTTCTCACCCAATAGAGATGTCAGAAGGTTCGCGTTTATACGATCCGTGGATTAAGGAGACCCGTGTTTAGACCTTTAAGACACTGCATTTATTTCAACAGATTACTATTCTCGGTTTGAGAGAATATATCAGGGTAACGGGACCGAGATTGTCATTAACTGCTACAAGTAAGTAATGGCTCGAGTATTTTTAAACATGAGATACGACAACGATTCAAAATTACAATATTTATTCTTTTAATTTCAAACTTTCCATTAACATTGAAAAATCTCATTTGCATTCACTTTACAGTTTCAGTTTCTGAGCAGCGAAGGCGTTCAAAGTCGAACTGAAAGGGATCACGTTGCCACAACAATGTTCGCAACAGCTTCCTGTTTAACATTTTTTTTCCGTTTGTTCTGGGAATAACGGCGGCTGTAAAATATCGGTTACTACACGTGAGACTACATCAACGAACGGATGTAAATACGCGAACTATCGTTCGAACGGTGCTGAAACAAAATTTATCGTCCTTTTGAACGACATTGTTGCAAATATATTTGGCACCACTAACTGCGCATATCCATATAGTAATAAGAAAATACACCGTTATAATGTAATAATAAGTATAAGTTACGTAAGTTCATTTTTCAGGTTCGTAAAGACGAAGTTAAAGAGTCACATTGAAATATTTAATTATAGAAGAATAATGATATGAATTGAATTCCTGATGCTCTAATCATCACTTGCCCTTTCGTTTTATAACTTTCTTCATTCCATTTCTGAAAACTCTCGTGTAGTTGGCAATGTGTTAACCTAGAAGCGAGAGAAAGGAAGAGGAAGAGAGGGAAAGAAAAGGAGAGACAAAGAGAGTAACAACTGTTTATAAAATGTTATCTGACGCGTTTTCTGACGAGGCGAAATATTTTCAGGCGTATCCTCTCGCGTCGAAAGACAAACATCTGCGTACAATGGTGAAAATGTGAAAAAAGTTCAGTTACGAAACAAGCAAGAAGTCGCAGACAGCGCAAGAATTTTCGCCAGGGCGAGCCGGGAATGTAAAGTGGTCGGCTAGCAGGTAATTTTACTTATAGACTTTTCCTCGTGGCAAGCATCCAGGACGCGACGACCACTTCTTCCATCCAGAAGCAACGCGTCGTCCGCAGTCATGGTCAGGGCACCCCTAGCCTACTTGCCGTTGTAATCGCGTCTGATCTATTTAAAACCCCATTCCTACGGTGAAAATTCGCTTTGAGGAACTGGTCACGCCTGTTTTCTAGCCATTACCCTTGGCTTTTACCAATATTAGGCGCTTGATTACATTTAGAGGGACCACGGATCATAAATAAATTCGATCTGTTTCAAACGGTTCGCATTTCCTTTGAAGATCCTCTGATCTTGACTCTACCGTGCAAATTGTAAAATCTTCTTGTATAATTATTCAGTTGGTATAAATGTATTATCGAGTAGTAGATATCTCAGCAGGATTGAGCAAGTAGATACTACTGAATAAATGAATAATTTGTATTTTATTTGATTTGTGTTCTGAAACTTTTTCGATAGAATAGGTATTATTTAAAAAATTCTCTGTTCTCTATTCTTTAGAAAAATGGTATTACCTAAAGAGAATTTGTATTCTCTGTCCACAGCGAGAAGTCTATCCGCGAAATTCCTTGATTTATAGCGGAGGCCGTTGCAGCAAAAGGCTGGCTTGATTCATCGCGGATCGAGGCGCATAGTAGATAAGAGATAACAGTTCCAACTGAAAAATCGATCGCCTCGAGGATAGGACGCGTTCTTGAGACATTCTAAAGACTCTACATTGTCTTATGGAAAGAATATTATAGTCGTTAGAAAGTTAAACATGTATTTAATTAAAACTGTCCAATTGTAAAATGTTTCATAAGTTATCTAACGTTTATGTTACAGGAAAAAGTGTTGCTCTGGTTCGCTAGAATTTTACCAAGAGTTTTAATAGAATTGTATGAAGTAATTACTGGTTAAACAAGGCAACAACACATTTCGCAATAGCAAAATGTGTTTCCATGGTACAGTTGAAGGAGTCAATTAGTCGACAATGCACATTGAAGAAGAGGTAAAGACGTGATGCGCAAGAAGATTTACAACCGTTAAGCCCATTACTCCAGGGCATCGTTGTCCTAGAATCACAATTAATAGCGTCACTCGCCGCTTTTTCGTTACAGGATTTCTGTGAATTTCCAATGCTAATGGAACAGGCTGAATTCATATCTCCTGTTATCGAGATCAAAAGAGTCCGTATATCGGAAGTTTTTATTATCGGAATCCGTATGTTCGTAACCGGCTATTCACGGTATCCTGTTATTAGCTGAGAATCGTCATTGCCGTATGTACATGCTCTTTCGTACACGAAACTATGTTTCACGAAGCACGGAAAAACGAAATTTTTTATAGGTAGAAAATTTTTGTCACGTGATTATAACGATGGAAAATTATGATACGATGGTATATGGATATTATGTAATACAACATAAGTATGAATTAGAAAGGAAAACTAATGAGGCCTAATCATTGACAACGTTAAATAGTATAACAATCATAGAACAATGAAGACACTATTGATCATTAACAATTCTAGGTATCTCTAGATATCCTAGATGTGACTAGAAATTCGAATAGAAGTAACTTGGGTATAATATACAGGCAAATAATATGATGATGCTGTTGTAACAACGTCAAGATAAAAGGAAAAGCTCTATATACGTATGTACATTCTAGAACTTCAAATTCAAGAATCATCTAGATCTGAATAAAATCCTACAAATATCCAATGAAAATTTTACTTAAAAAGATTACACGGTCAACTCCAATTGCCACACTAAATTCATCAAGTTTAGCTTATAAATTCTAATACCTTGAAGTTCTACACATGTTTCTTACTACTCAACAGCCTGTTACTCCACTCGCTACACTTACTTTCCATCTGACCATTATCAGCTACAGGTGAGAAAATTCCTTGGATTACTTACAAGAACCATGCTCAGCTCGTCGACGAGTCTCCATGTTAACCACCGGGCACACACTTCGATCTATCAATTCCAACTATGCACCATCAACGGGCTCGTCAGAGTTCCTTGCAGCACACACAGACACGCGAGAGACAATTGCCTTAACGAGCTAGGCTGTTCCCTCGTCACCTTACCAAACTTTTATCGTACTGAAATTCAACCTTATCACAAAGTTGAAGATAAGGCGACATTGAAAAGGCGCACAATAGCACCAGTTTGTTTTCATTAAACACGAAAACGACATTCGCCCGTGTGTGATTCGTGGTATTGGAAACTGGAGCGTGTATTCCTATTTCTTGACAGCCGACAATGGGAACACTGGATGGGCGCGTGAGACGGCGCTAACTGTATTGCCGGATCGCTCTGATAAATGACATTTATTGTGCTCGATTTAGATGACCACGTGTTCCCCACCCGAGCAATAGAAACAGCACAGTCACCACCCTTCGACGAATTGAGACAAAGATGTCGCAAAAGAATTCCAGAGAGAAGCTGAAGCGCGGGCGGTACGACAAAAGAGTACGACGATGTCGTGTTTGGTTTTATTGTGCTTAACCGGCCGCAGCGCGGCGTGGAGTGTGTCCCGTTCGAGCGAGGCCGAGAGAAAGGTGCTTCAGTAACCAGACTTTCCTACCTTCCAATATACATATATTTCCTCTAGGCCAGTGCCTCCCAACGTGTCGCTTTTCCGGCAAATTGCGGTTCACGTGTGGTAACTTTTTGATATATTGCGTGCACTTGACACGTGGAAAAGCTAGAGATACATTTTACAGAGTGTCTCAGCATTAACGGATTAAACTTACTCCTCTTGGGCTACTGTACTCCCCATGTTTGTGTTGTAGGATTAAGAATACTACGCCTGTATAATTTGCACTGTACTATGAATATCAGAAACGTATTTGAGCGGTGCAATCCGTTATTAGAAGACGATATCGCTATTCATTTGCATATCATGTTTCAGCACTAACAATTCTTCAAGCTCATTAGGATACACGAGTATGTAAGATCCAATTATCGGTACACAGATACATTGATATAAACTTGCTGACAGTAAACAGTTAAAAAAATAAAAAAATAAAAAAGATAAAAATAAAAAAGATAAAAGAGGTGTTTAAAAAAAAGCAATAAACTTGAAATTTTAAGTTATGCTATTCGAACAATAGGTAATATTCAAACGTTGGAATACCTGAATTTTTATTAACCAATTCTCCACGTATTTTTTTTTTTATTATTATTAAGGACAGTGGAAGAAGGATATCAATTAAGAACCGCTGTTTCGGGTCATTGGCTTCATGGTATAAAAACAAACGCGTGCACGGCTTCGTTTCCGCATAAAACCTTGACTCAATTTTCCTCCAGTTAATGACATGCACGGGATACTTACGTAATTAAAAGTCGGGAAGGTATGACTTCCTTCGAGACCAATTTTCCGCTCAGCGAATTTCTAGATAAAAATGGCTTCGCAGTAGATCATTTCGAAATACGAAGAAAACGTAACATACGCACAGAGTTTTTATAATTTGGTGTAATAACAGAGAAGATAGTGGATTTTCTGTACATTTCAATGTTTATTCAACACTTGTGAAACAATGTAATAGGGCACTCAATCGAACAAGTTGTGAATGGAATAACATGTTAACAGTTTAATGAATAAACATGAGGTAACCATACATAACCATAACGAATGACGTAAATAGACGAAACCGGTCGAATAATATCAAATGAATGGTCGCAATTGAAATTCGAACGTGCATTTCCATATGTTACCCTTAATTTACTGAAACACCGGTTTTTCTTCATTTCAAACATCATTGAAATTTTTTTGGCGTTATATTGTGGTTAGAACGAACGATTCGACATATACATAAACTACTGCGAAGATTAATGAAAGAACGGCACGGTAAGGTCCTTGCCTAGGTTCACTATACATGTTTTTCTAAGGATATTACAACTGTTACAAGCAAGCAAGCAATCAAAGTGCAATCAACGGCCGCGAATTAGTAGCGTTTTAAAAAAAAAAACAGGATAATTATAAGGAATCACTTACTTGATGGATTTCTGACAACGGTAGAATTTATTTAACTTCGATAATGATGAATGTACGCTATCGTATGGTGTACTTCCTTGCTGAAAAATATGCCGGCACAAAACGCCGATAACGTATCGCTTATAACGGAACTGCATTCTTCGATGCAGACGCGACTGAACCTCTATGGTCGCATGAATCAGTTGTTCGTCGTTATTCGAACACAGATTAATCGAAATGCGGTTCCTAGTAATAATAATAACCGGCCTATTCGTCGGGAAAACACGCACAATACCTCATACTACTTATCATCCTACGCCATAACTGGGTGCGCGATGACTCGAATGCGAGAGATCGATTGAGGTCGAATGCCGGAGATAGTCAATATTTTCGCCAAGCATCACCGAAACCCCTCGACAGATGGCGCAATCAGTGCCTCGAAATGGCGGCACGGAATTTAATTTCAGACTCCCCTCCATAAACCGTCTAGCAAATTGCTTATAATAGAATTATGGTTCTATATAAATAAATTCGGAGCTCGGAAACTTAAAATTACCAAGGCTACAATGATATCAGTATACAACGAAAACATTCTGATGAGCTTGGTGGATTAATTCTTCGTCTATGTTTTATCGATCTAACTCGAACCGAGAATCAGGAGGTTAACATTTAAATCGACGCATAACGAACTCCTGTGAGTGATCGGTGTATCTTCAAACATCTCATGCGACAATTTCACAATGTGATAAAACAAAATGCGAGTCCCTGTGAAGCTGTCAAACAATGTCACACCGCAGCAATCTTACTCACAAACTCGCGCGCATTCGAAATGATCCAATCCCATGCTGCATCGTTCCCGGTGCACGCTGTATTCCGCGGAGGAAGAGGAGCTCATCACGGCACGCAGTTGTACGTACTGTTTGATCATCCAAGACAATCGAGGCGATTTTCAATTGATTTCCGCTCCCCTACGGCGAACGTGAAGATAAACGAGACAAAGTGGTGGGGTGTCGTCGTACGGTAGCGCCGAGCATCGGGAACACAGCGCAGAACAAGACGGTACCATTCTTTGGGTGCCGGTCACCGCGGAGCATTCATTTTTAGTAAGAAATTGGCTCTCGAATTAGAGCTCGCGCGCGTTCGCGGTGACTGCAAGAGAGACACCTGTTGCGTCGTTAAGTAAGCCGGCCGCCGCGAAACACGAATACACAATACGAGATGCGTTATTCGAACGTGCTTGCGCGCAATTATTCCTTCATTCAGTGACTACGTGATTCGTTGATCGTTAGTTTCGTAGCGACGAGAAGAAAGATTTTTCGAAGAGGATCTCGAGACACTTCGTTTCTCTTGGTAATGTTCTTTTTTTTCAATAGTTCGAGGTGTAGGTTAAATGTGATTGCGGAGTCGAACCGGTCGAGGGGAATTTATCGATTGCGACACGTACTTTATGCACATGGAGAGAGTTGAAGTTTCGCGGTTGTTGTATGGATCGCAGTCGTTAAATATTCGTTACGTAATATGATACAATTTCTTTTCCCCGCTAATGCATGGATATTACCAACTGTGACATTTTTATTATTGCCGTTTAATAAACGCATAAGTAAAGCGGCGTAGAAGTAATCGTTAAATACATCGAATGGTTCGTCTATGGTTGTCTCAACGCTCAGCAGGTACCATTATACGGTTATTCCCCTAGTGTAACAGTAATTTCGTACCGTTTATGAATAAACGTGTGGCGCCGCGAACAGTAAATCGAACATCCGTGAAAAAAACCCCACGATGTCGAATTATACCGTACCTTGCAACATAATACGTACCAAGATATTTCACACTTTTCCTTGCAAATTTTATCAAAGAATACATGAAAAAGGAATAAACAAGAACCTTCACCGTAAAAACTAACATTTAATCAATCCACACTTTCGTCAATATAATTTTCAGTTTCTCCACACAAACAATAACAATCCATTCTAAACTTGGACACCGCGTTGTATACACATTATAACCTCTATGATATCGTATCGAAAATGACGAAGACCCATTCATCAAGAATTCTTATCCTTCTCCGTGGATTTCACCATAAAGGTCAGGAGATTCAGAGTCGTCTTTAATATCTACAATGCTGCAACGCAGAAGACGTACATTCCACGGAGTAAACGTGCAAACGTTCGCTATTGCAGAAATGCAGCGTTGGTCGGCCAGTCGCCGGGAGCATAATAACGAGCCGATTATCATAGAGTACCGCGCGGGACATCTATTACGTTAAATCGATAATAACTCTGTCTTATATTCCGCTTTCTAAATCATGCCGTTAAGATTTTGCACGATAACTATACACGTTTAAATATCGCTTGTTCACAGCAGTTCGCAACGAAGGAAAACAGTCTCTCGCGTGACGCGAAGTGCTACTTCGGACCTCTGATACGTTTCGTCGATTAAAAGGAGTTGTGAAATAAAAGCCACTGGTCACCGGTGGAAATCAGAAGCAGGAAGGTGTTACCTAGGTAGGAGAGACGGATCGGGAAAGTTCTGTCGCCGAAAGGTGTAACAAAAGAGAAGAAGAATGTCGAAAGCAGTTGGACTTGAGGATGACCAACGATTCGCGTTGATGAAAGTAAGTCGACGCTTCGATTTGAACGATCGTAAGGTCAGGGTCAACAGGCTGCCCCGGAAAAAATACCGGGATCGTCAATTTTTATAACGCTTATCATGCTTGAGGAGACATTTGCATACTTCCATCGTTCAACGTTTGTTGTAGGTATAATTGTAATTACAACGATAACACTTTAACTGGAGTATGTTATTGCATCGAATGATCAACGAAGTTATAGGAAATTTATTGGAATTCGTTAATCCCCTTCGATGACGGTGGAGTATTTTTTATAACGTTAATAGAAACAGAAGAACCATGACGGTTCAGTTTTTTTCTCCTTTGTAATCCAAGAACTCCATCGATCAGCAACTACAGATTCTAGCTGAACTCACACATTCAATCTCGTATGCAAGTTTTGAAACTGAGTAAACAGACCAATATGAAATTACATTACCGCGCGTGGATGGTTTATATGTAATTTAAATAGACAATAGGCAAACAATAGTAAATTTAGTGTTTTACATAACGAAATATTTGCACCTCGTACTAATCCTTTATAAAAAAAAAAAAAAAAGGTGCAAATGATCGTGTAAAAGATGCATATTGTAATGATGAACTCTGTCCTTGATAATATTGTAAACATATAAAAGCGGAAACTTCCATTTTAACCAAGTCACCGTTACCAGGAAGTTCCATGAATTTATTCATTTCTTATATTCTAACTCTGTAACCTGATTTCTTTCTTTCCATTCCAGTTATCCATACTATTCACACCTACATGACATTGGACTAACGATCAATCAACGAACCATCATGAAACAAACTTCACAACGAACAATCCACTTCCTCTCCATTGAAACTTTCGTTCTTCCACGCCGATTACAGTAACAACAGTGTGGTTTTTATTGTCACTTTCAACGCTCGAAAACATGCTATTATCCGAAAGAGATTTCACCTGACGAAAATCTTTTTATCGTTTAGCGTGTATATACATATATATATATACACACACACACACACACATTCCTTTCTCCGTCTTCGATTTCTTCTTTCAAAAGCTACATCTGTTCGCACTACGAAATAACTCAGGTTCTCTCTTCGCGACGTGTACCTCTTTTATATATGTGTGCATGTATATGTATATACAATGTTTTTACTTGGTGGTGACAGAGGGGAAACGGTTTCTACGAGTAAAACGGCACTTTCTTTACCCTGTCGTTCATCATGTAGATACACACATGATCTCAGAACGTGACGCTGCTAAAGATTAGGCGCACGCGTCCACGAGAGAACATCTCCTCTTCCGCCTATTAGTTAGCTCATACATGATTCTATACGTAAATCGGCTTCATCAGGTTCTTAGATCGTGCTACATATGAGTACGAGGGGTCTCGGCGCGTGTTTCAGTCAGGTTTCGCTGATCAATCGAACACACGAGTCGCGTAAAAATCTCGAGTCAACGGAACACGCTTGTAAACTGTGACGTGCAGAGATATCGGGGTCATTAGTATATCTTGGTTTTTAAATGGAAATTATTTATACGTACATACGGTGTTTGATGTTAAATTTGTACATACATGGAAATGAAAAATTTCTGACAATAACATAAAGCTAATTTTTAGCATTATCGTTATGTTATATGAAAAATTAAATGTATTAGAAAGTAACGTAATATTGACTATTTGTTTTCATAAGGATTCTTGCACGTCGCTGTATTTTTAACGTTTCACAGAGGAAAAGAGATGTTTCGTCTTTCTCTTTTACATGAAAAACTGTCATGAATAAACGTCAATTACTTTCACGAGAACCGATCTATGTTAATTGAGATGCAGAGCTTCGATCTGTTACTATACAGAATTTCCGTATCATGATCAATTTTGACTGACAAAAAATTGAATAATTCCGAGTATCGTTCTCAAAGCGTCCCCTAATTATGGTAATTACGATAATTGCACGAGTAACCAGCAATCCATATCGTAGATCCGCCGTGTCTCTTGGAGAATTTCGCAAGAGAAAGAATCGGTTCAATTGACGTAATGGTTGAATTTGTCGCGTGATCGTCTCACCTTTGAAATTTTTTACAATCTATGTTTTTTCTATTACTATCGACAAGGAAGAAACCAATTAACACTTTAACATACGCTTAATCAAGATCCTCTTATGCAGTTAATTAATCTTGAGACTAATGCAATCAAGATCGAGATCATAAAGTAACGGGAGTAATTGATTAGAGTAGAATTCAAATTTTCGTATGAATCAATTCTAGAATGCAAATTCTACGCGGCAAGTTCTCAGCAAAAAGTCTGTAACTAAAATTTTGTTAACGGTGTGGTAGAATTTCTGAAACTAAAACCTGTTAAATATAGATCTCAAAGTACGGTTGACCGATATTTCGGCTATGGGTAACCGGATTGTGTTGACCCGCTGAAAAGCCAGCGTGAAAGTAAATGCAGGTGGTTTTGTGAACCACGTAAAAGAAAACGGTCGAAGATTTTTGCACTGACCGTCAAGTCATCAGCGCACTTCCTAGAAAAACATTCCGCTTTTACTGAGAATCGCAGATAAAAGATATAGCAATCAATTTCTCAACATGAACAATTCTCTACCGGCAGCGATAAACTGTTCATAAACTGCGCTTTTGCCATAATTCACGTTTTATCTTTTAACCATGATATATGACTACCTTGGTGTACCATAACAATATACTGCAACATGTTGGTGCAGGTATATTAATCAATCTTGTAGCCGCCATAATTCTCTATCATAATTTGTACACTGTTACATTCTACTTTTATTCTATCTGCAAATCTCTTTCAAAGCAGTGAAAAGTGGAAACTTTTGGAAATAATTGCAGACACAGAGTGTTTAAAAAAAATGTGAACATTTATATGGAATTAATTTTTCTTTTCAAAAAAATCAGAACTGAACTTTGCCAAATGTATTTTGTGCTTAAAGAGTCTCCATTTATTCATGATCATTGTTAACAAATTCTTAGAATCTTCTTTGCTTTTGCAAATGTATACATGCATCAATTCTCCCATATAAAAGTGTTAAGCAGCTTTTTTTTTTTTTTTCAAACCAGTCTGTATTATCATATTTGGTAACTAACGACTTGTAACTAATTGTAACTAACAGCTACGAGGTGCAATCTCTCCGAATAATTAATATACGTAACGCATAGTTTTAATATTATAAAACTATTCAATTACATAAGCGGATAATTTATACGAACTTCTGATTTCAGTTTAGGCGGTCAGTTCAAGACGTTCTAAAGCAACCGTATCATGACGATAACTTTCTACTGCGCTGGCTTCGAGGTACGAATTCTTGAAATTTATTGCAATCGTTCGGACAGTTTCTCAACATTGCACGCGTTAAGTGCGTGTACAAGAAAGCGCCCTGAAGAAATCCATTAAAACGTGTATATTCACCGGCGAACGCGGTTGGATCTTTACGCCTATCTGTTTCGTCGTGTCTGAGACTGTTTCCTGGCCGATTGTTACCTTGTAAGATATGCCTCGAGTTTGCCTCTCCGCGGACGATTGCATTCGCCTGGGAAGTTCAAAGTCGACGAGACGTTCATTGTACAAGAATCTTTTTCTCCTTTCGTACATAAAGTAAATTTCGTTCGAGATATGCTTACGCAAATGAATCAGGGTTCAAGGTAGACCACTGGACGATCGTAGAATTCTTCTTCTTTTGCTCGGAAAGAAGATGTTTATTGAAAAATAATATTTACGTAAATGAATAAATTGTTTCTTCCGAGAAGACACGGTAAAAGTACAATTGCTTTTTACAACGAACGTATCAATTATTGTTAATGATTTATAACGAGATGTCGGAACGAAGAATTAGCTGTTTGGATGTTTCGATATCGAGACGGACAATACAGGTGTGGATAAAAAATTATTGTGCAACAGTTTTTACTCATACTTGAGTTGAATTTCAAAATGCGTGTACAATTCTATTGCAGAAATAACATTTCGATGTAATAAATTTTAGCGGGGAAATTTTGCGAAATTAGATTCGAGAAGAATGAAAATTTCTGGTGGGTTTTCAGGAACGTTGCATGATGCAATGAAAAGTGTTAACGCGAGGGGGAACAAGTGTAATATCTATCTTTTACGAGTGGAAACTTTGGACTGTGAAAAGTATTATAATTCACAAAAATTGAAAATTTCAAAAACTTTCGTTCAATTTTTAATCAGAAATTTGTCACTGCTCTGATAATTAACGTTATTTTACTCTTTGCAGCAAGAAACTGGAACCCCGTGGCCGCAGAGAAGATGCTGCGCGCCGTAAGTGCCTTTGCGTATAATTATCCGTACGTTTCATACCTCTTATCGCAATAATTACACGGCCAGTAATATTATCCAGCTTCGTGCAAGTCAAATAATAAAGAAACACTTGTGCTTCGAAAAAAATTCTTCTTTGACAATCCTTTCGAAAGGGGGACACACACTTCCCTAAGCCTACAGCATACTTTCACATATTTCTTATGCATTCCATTTCGTGTACACTATCTGAAACGACTTAACTGAAATTTTATCTAAAAACTCTACCCAATTAATTCTCAAAACCGTTGAATTTCCTTTATTTCTCGTAATCATCGTTAACAGAATCCGTAATATCCGAATGGAACTAATTCTAACGAACGTATAATTGGTAAAAATAATTGACAAAAAAATTCGCCGGTTAATACAGCGAAGTGCAAACGTATCTTTGCTGTAACAAACATTTCTCGAAGTAACACAGACGCACCGATGTGTAGAAATAATAAAAGAAGAGACACAAGTGTCGAGATATACCGTGACTACGAAATTTTCACGAGAAAGACCACTTAAACTTTCCCCGTGTCGGCCTTATCATAGACTATCTACGGTTCTGGACCTAATTGCGATAAGTTGTACGTTCGAAACGTTGAGTATTACGTGGATCAGTCGTCTACCTTTCGCGATAGTCGCGGAAGTTTCAAGAAACGTGTTCGAAGATCCTCGGGAGTTATGCTAGCTCATAGATCACCCGTTAACCGAGAGTACAGTAGTGTATTCTCTTCGCTTTGATGGCCAAGAGGGGAAAAAAGAACAGTCTTCTGCGTACATTATGCATTTTTCATCGCTTCAGGGCCTCCGCAATATTTTCACGACTGTTCGACGAGAATGAATCTATCGTTAACCCTTTGGTGCCTAAACGAGCATCGATGCTCGCAGTATTTTTCTTTTTTTTAGATAGTGTCCCAAGTGAGAGTAAAAAAAAATTAGAAAATTAACTGCTATATAAAAATTTTAAATAACTGAACTCAGTGACATAGTTTTTTAAGTATAGTCTTTCAGATGAAAGTGAAGAGAATTAAGAAGTTAATTTGTATGTAAAAATTTTAAATAACTAAACTCGATTCTTTTTTTTTAATATTGACTCCTAAATGAAATTGAAGAAAAAATTGATCAGGTCTCAAAGGGTTAACATATCCTTTCACCGTTCTCCAAACTGTAATTTCATCATTTTCAAGAATGTTGTTCGGCTGATCGAGGGGAAAATCGTATCGAAAAACGTCCGCAAAATTAAGACGAAACGTTCGATTCGCGCTCGAGGCAAAAGAGCAAAGAGAGAGTACAGGACGAGCTGTTTGCACTGCGAACACCTGCAGTATGTTATGCTTTTACATTTTTCGAGGCGACTTTCGTTCAGAAGATTTCTTCTCGCGCGCGTGTAAATAAATGGAAGAAAAATTTACGAGGGAAAGGAAGTTTTATTTTCTGAAATGAAATGTCGAGAAGAAATTCCCGGATTGGAATTCTTCACCATTTCATACGTGCGTTCTCTGGTGACCTGCAACATAATTTAACGTTCGATTCGATGGTGTAACGCTACCCGCATCGTGTCATTATCGATTTCTACATTGAACCTCTGTTCAAAAACACGAGTTGGTTTAGATACTACGAACCTCGCGCGTGTACTTTCTTTTTCGAGTATAATTCCGGATATTGCAACACGAGGTTTGCAACTGCGTTTTGCCCTTCTCTATGAAAGGGAGAGACTGAGAAATGAAATTTCTCAACTTCGTGTCTACTTATTCTCCTCGTGACAACGCACAGATATTGGAGGAAAATTTTTTCTTCTCATCGTGTATTCGATGTTTCACCCCAAAACGTCCAATTTCTAATCATTCCACCAATTGATCTCTCGAGTTATTTTTGAATGTTGAAAATCGTTTATTTTGAGAAGAAATTTTTTTCAATTATTCAAGAATTTATTTATTTTTATTTCCCTCGTTAATTTGAAATTTCATATTACACGATCTGACACAAGGAACTAAATTAAATTAATCGTGTCTAAAAAATGCGGTCGACCTTGAACGTATTTTTCTCAGATATTCCCAATCATGCCCCGAATATCTTTTCCTCATTTCTACGACGTGTTTTCAATTTTATGCTATTCTCACGATACACTTCCTTTCCAGTCTATGGAGTGGCGAAAACAATGGGAGGTCGATAAGCTACCAGAATGGGAACCTCCTCAAGTCTTGAACGACTATCTACCTCACGGTCTGTGCGGTTTCGACAAGGATGGAGCTCCAGGTGAACCTCTCTGCCACTTCTCCGAAGCTTAAACCGACTCGTAACACCGAAGAAAAATTCGCAAAATTAATAACTTCAATATTGTTCCAGTGGCCGTCGTATACTTTGACTCTTTTGATATTTACGGGATTTTGCACGTCGCTTCGCGTAGAGATATGATAAGAGTGACCATAAAGCGTCTCGAGGAGTATCTTAAAATATGCAGAGAGCAAATGCAGAAACATGGTCCTGCAGCTGGTCAAGTAGTCGTTATCTTCGACATGCAAGGATTCAATTTGAGGCAATACCTCTGGAGACCAGGTAAATTACAATTGTAGATGTAACAGTAATTAATCGAAATTACGTAAGTTTCTCCACTACATTTATTCGTTCTTTTTCATTGCAACATGTTAACCACCGTTTTTTGGCGATTACATGGTGGTAGGACACAAAAACAGAGCATTAACGAGCGTGATGATTGCATAAGATGAAAGGGGTTTTTTTTTCTTATACTAAAGAATTTGTGAGAAATGACCGGTCACTGATGTAACTCTTTGCTAAACTGAAGTTACTTTCTGATTTATCGGTTATTAGCCGTTCTATCAGAGGCACGATTTTTAATTATGAACACAGGAGTGTCTGTCATTGGTGATTTAATTGGAAATTTCACTTTTCAGCTGGAGAGGTTGTCATCACTTTAATTCAAATGTACGAGGCCAACTATCCAGAGATCTTGAAGACCTGTTATATAGTCAATGGTACGTTTTAGGGTGATACAAGGACAAGTTGTTGATTACTTATGTAATTATATCTTTTTGTAGCGCCGAAAGTGTTTGCTTTCGCGTTCTCAGTTGCAAAGAAGTTTATGGATGAGTACACCTTGTCGAAAATTCAAATATACAAGACTGATCCTGCAAAGTGGCAGAGAGCCATATTCAGTAACACATCTAGGGACCAAGTACCTGCATACTTCGGTGGTACTCTCAAGGATCCTGATGGCAATCCAAAATGTGGAACAAAGGTAGCGACAATGATTTTTACGGTAAATGAAGCAATCATGTCAGAAAAGATTATTTAGTTTATTTAATTAATTTCAGATTTGTCTTGGAGGTAAAGTCCCAAAAGAAATGTATGTAACTAATACAGAGAAAGATAAGGAGAACTTTACTACAGTTACAATTAAGAAAGGTGGAAAGTTGGAGCTTGATTTGCCTGCATCAGAGATGGGATCTATATTGAGGTATAAACAAATTCATAAGCTGGGCATAATATAATAATTGCAGGTTTATTAATCGTTAATATGTACAGTTGGGAATTCCGAACGGAGAATCATGATATTAGATTTGGTATTGTGAAGAAAGATAACAATGGGTCGTATAAGGAAGTGATACCTATGCGACGAGTGGCCGCTCATCAATTAGATGAAATCGGAATTCTGAACTGCGAAGTACCTGCCACGTGTGAGTAGACAACACGCAAATGGACGAGTCGTGAAAATATCAAAGATAATATATCGACGACTTTATCTGTTACAGATTCCGTTGTTTTTGATAATACTTATAGTCTATTGAGAAATAAAAAAATTCATTACTCCGTGCGTGTTCTACCACCGTCGGAACCGCAAGAAATAATACCAGCTTCTTCATAATGAACGATGTAGAAAAAGTAGTATATGCTATAGGAAATATTCTTTCTAAAAATATACATTCCATAGAGTATAATTAATATGTAAAGAAAACAATGGTTTTATATTACTGTTACTCTTCTTTTTTTTATTTGTGTTATATCAAAGTACCAAATATCATTTCATGAAATTTTTACAGATTTTTATAACTTATTTACTTTTATATGTAAATTGATCTGAGTAGTTAATTTTACATTAAAAATGTTTCTTATCTGTAGTTACTATTATTATTAGTATAAGTGTAAAAAGGTTATACATGCATTGTAATTATGTGCATATGTTTGTAAAAAAAAAAGAAATAGGAGTTCTTGTAAAAAAGGATAGGTAATTTTACTGAGATCTATGATAATAAAGAACTGTGTTATAAGAAACAACTTTATGATGAAAAATTTATCATTTTGAGACTTACAGAGTTGTTCAACTTGAGCTTCATTACCCTGCTGCACAAAACTGAAGTACACTTAATCCTCATCAGTGAGTAACATGTTGATGAGATCAAGTTGTGACAATTGGTTACCTTCTAAACGTTTTTGTGTACCCCATTTTGCTAAGGTAGGTAGAACCTTTAATTTTGTAATGGAGTTTGTTCTAAATGGACAATTCGGATCCTTCCAGCTGAAATAAAATCACAGAAAAATATTTTACGTTATCTTTCTCAAATAAGAAATCTATTAATATAAATTATATGAATACTTACAATGGTCTATCTCCAACTTGAACTTCAACAAAATGTGTTCCTTCAGGAGCTGCTTTAAACCCTTCTTCTATAAAGGGTTCCGCTGTAACAAAGTAACAGTTTTTATTCATTCATTTACATCGTTAAGTTGTTAGTATGGATATTTTTGCACATCTGAACACTTTTTAATGGTTCACAAAAAATTATACGTTAAAAATGTTTTTGATCATGAAAAGTACTGATTTTACTTGATTGAAAGATGTATTTCTAACTTAGGTTATGTGTAAAATAAGTGAATATGATTGAACAATGATATACCTTCGACACAATCTGGACACCAACTTTTGCCATTAGGAAGTTTTGTACCAGTATAAAGTACGTAAACTGGCTCATTAGGTTTAAAATTTTTCATATATTCAAAAAAGTTTTCGTATCCCTGGATGTGATGATGCGTAACCATTTTCTGTTAGTCTTTCTTAAATGGCACTTGTAACGATATTGAAAGTTTACGAGATTTTTTTTACTGTACGATACGTAAATGCGCAACAACCTCTTATCAACCATGAAATGGCGACACTTCTTGCATGAGATATTTACGGCAGATACTAATCCGGCTGATAAGCTGCGAATTTTCAAATTAATAAAGGTCTATGTATATTATATCGTTTTAGCCCCAGTATTGTTGGCATTGAGTTTGAACATTGTTCAATAAAAATTATATAAAACATATGTTACTAAATTTACTAGTATTACATATTATTATTTATATAAAATCACGTTTTCAGCAGTTAATAATATGCATACCTTGTCGTACCCGATACATCTTATTATAGTAATATGTACATGACGTACGCATATGATATATAAATGTTTGAATTTCCACGAATAGTGCACGTATTATTTGACATTCTAATAATACAAAATTCCAATAATGTCATGCACTGTCGGTTTTTCTAATTAGTAAAATTGCGATATTCAAACGAACCGCGGAATAACTCATGTGAAAACTTGGCAATAGCGCTTACCATTTCGTGGTTGTCAATTCTTCATGCAAGTTGAACCGCATTGTCCGATTGGTGGAAACCACGTACCCTCCCACTCCGATAACCTGACGATGACGAGATTCCGCAGCCAATCGGAGTGTACGCAAGGCGAGGGTGTTTGGTATGCCCTGGGACAGGGCAGCTTGTTCGCAGTAATTCAAGGTTTTGACCGTGTAACAATATTGTTGTGCTATCATCGTCTCTGTTACAAAAGAAATAATTCGCCTTCCGGACAGCCGCGAAATCTTGTTGGATTTGAGTTTAGTTACGCGTAGAATGGCCGCGGTTTTCGATATCGAGTTGCACGATGCAGACACAGTAAATAGGGACGAGTCAGACGACGATGTTATCGAGATCGGCGAGGTAATTCTCCATCTGCACGCGAGCACACCAGTCTCCTTATCGTCATTTTCATTCCACGTTCCATAACACTATTCCTATTCGTTTTTCTTTTCACGTAGGAAGAGTACGATGCGAATCCGAATGTGAATGAAATAACCGAGTGAGTAAGCCATCCTTTACGCTTGTATATACGCATCACGCCTAAGTTATCGCGTGGTAATGACAATTTTCACGTTGTTAGATCGGAAGGTGTCGAAACGGTAGCTATATCGGAACAAAATGTCAATCGCGGACGGGAGAGAGCTGGACCGCAGGATTTCGAACTTTGTAAAGTTATTGGGAAGGGTGGTTATGGCAAGGTCTTTCAAGTGCGTAAAATAACGGGTAATGACAGTGGCACGATCTTCGCTATGAAGGTAAGGCAAAAAATTTGATCTGTTTCTTTCCTCCCTTTTTTTTTGTTAGATACTTTACTGATGTCGTACAGTATGTATGAAGGAATATTTTTCGATACATATTGACCTTGCTCCACGGAAAATTTTAATTGACCGTTTTGTTCGTAATTATATAAGTTCTTTGTCTCCCTTTGTCTTTCAGGAGAGTTGTTGCAAATATAATTTTTCTTTCCGTTAATTTCTATTTTAAATGGAACATTTCTTATGGAACATTTTATTAAATAATTGCTAGTTCATTTTCATTTTTAATGATTTTACAAAAAAAAGAAAAATTAAATATTAATATAGGTGGTTGTATTTTTTCTGAAGAGAGGAAAGTTAATGTTGCAAAGAAGTGTTGGGTATCATTGTTATGTAATTAAATATAAAATGATATGAGTTTTACTTGTGAATTGTTTTTTTCACCCAAATAAAAAAAAGACATAGAATATTCATTTCTTGTTTAATGCCATTTGTACTTTTTAATGTTAATTTCACCTTTGCATGATTTATGTTAAAAACATTTATTTAAAAAATAGGTCTTGCGTAAAGCTTCAATTATAAGGAATCAGAAAGATACTGCACACACTAAGGCTGAAAGAAATATCTTAGAAGCTGTAAAGGTAAGTCTGAATTATTATTAGACCAATATTAGTAATTCAGACGATTGCTGTGATTCTTTGCCGTCTGATTCTTTTAAATGAGATTATTTCAATTGCTAATGTAAAGTAAAAGTAGTAAGTTAATAACTATGTATAAAAACACAATCATTTTAGAGCATAAATAATGGTTGTATCTTTATCATAATTAGTAATTTGATGAGCTATAATTCTATTAAAGTATAATAAAATAAAATATTAAAACATACATGTATATATACTTGATTTTGGCAGCATCCTTTCATCGTAGACCTTATGTATGCTTTCCAAACTGGTGGAAAATTGTATCTGATCCTGGAATATATGTGTGGTGGTGAATTGTTCAGACACTTAAATGATGAAGGAATTTTCCTTGAGGAAACTGCTTGGTAAGTGAATTTATAATTAAATTTTGCTAATTATTTTTATTGTAATTTAGATTTGAAGGAAAAGTTACATGAATATTTTATTTTTATAGTTTCTACCTATCAGAAATAATATTGGCTCTTCAACATCTTCACTTACAAGGAATTATTTATAGGTATTTTAATTTTTCTGTAAATATGCATTGAGATTGAATAGTTAAATATATTACTTAGTGTATTATTATCTTTGTGACCTAATTGTTCTATTATTGATCAATTTTCAGGGACTTAAAACCAGAAAATATCTTGTTAGATGCAGAGGGACATATAAAACTAACTGATTTTGGTTTATGTAAAGAGCACATACAAGATGGCACAGTTACACATACATTTTGTGGCACTATAGAATATATGTAAGGATATTTTTGCAACTATAGGTACAATTGGATTTTTACAGCCTAGTATTATTAATATTAATGTTCATGCTTTGCTATAAAAGGGCTCCAGAAATTTTAACAAGAAGTGGGCATGGTAAAGCAGTAGATTGGTGGAGTCTGGGAACCTTAATGTATGATATGCTTACAGGATCAGTAAGTGTCACAGCAGATGTTGATAAAAATGAATGGAGTGAACTTTTCAACTATTATGTGTTAAATTTCTAGCCACCATTCACATCTGACAACAGGAAGAAGACTATTGAAAAGATTTTGCGTGGTAAATTAAATCTTCCACAATATCTGACACCTGATTCCAGGGACCTCATTCGAAAATTGTTGAAGGTTAATTTTCATAATAACAATAGTTGTTATTCGTGAAATTATTCACCAGTGTAAGATACAATTTCACGTTTTCCGATTTATAGAGGCAAGTTGCACAAAGATTAGGATCCGGTCCATCTGATGCGGAACAAATAAAGAATCATCAATTCTTCAAGTACATCAATTGGAACGATGTTATTTCTCGAAAGTTGGAACCACC
Source organism: Habropoda laboriosa (assembly GCF_001263275.1). Classification (NCBI taxonomy): domain Eukaryota; kingdom Metazoa; phylum Arthropoda; class Insecta; order Hymenoptera; family Apidae; genus Habropoda; species Habropoda laboriosa. The sequence continues at coordinate 1,525,824 of NW_017100209.1, read as the reverse complement.
TTTTAGACCAACATTGACAAGTGAAGACGACGTATCACAGTTCGATAAAAAATTTACGACATCCGCACCAATAGATTCTCCCGCGGAATACACGTTAAGTGAATCTGCCAATAGAGTATTTCAAGTGCGTACTTGTGTATTTCTTGTCAATCAATGTTGTTTACAAATACTTTTTTGTTTATCATTAAACAAGTTTTGATTTATTCCAGGGATTTACTTATGTGGCGCCTAGTATACTAGAGGATATGTATTCGCAACCACGGGTCATAAATGCTCGAAGTCCACGTAGAGGCAATATGCGTGGTTTTTCTCCGCGGGGAACACACTTTCATTTACATAATAACCATGTACAGAATCATAGGTAAGCATATTCTGTATTAATAATGCGCCACAATGTCCGGCGCAAGTATTACGTAATGTATTTGATTTAAAATATATGTTCATTTAATTCTGAACGTTCGATAACCGTGGTCGTGATGGTTTGTAGACATAACGGAGTTGGGCATGGCAATGTGGAAGATACAGAAATGATCGAAATAGGCTAACTGCCACTTTTTTTATAGTGAAAAATGCTTAGCATTTCGGCCTAACTGCTGGATATCCATGACCAATCCTTGCGTCTCAGGGAGGAATTTTATAAAGAATATAGATGGAGTAGCGAAAGGATAGGTCCAATATCCAGTACTTCATTGGATATTCAGCAGTTAAATTTAGCTAATTTTTTTTTTTTTTAAATCAAATGTAATTATAATGAAGGTACTAATTAAGATTATGCTTTAAGAGCAGCGACGCAGCAGTTATTTGGTAGCATGTAATTAAAAATATATATATTTGTGAGTTAAACATGCTCTCGAATAGGTAAAATAATCAAGAAGGGAAAGATTTTTATTTACTTATTTGTCGTTGGTTACTGTGTATTGAACGTCGTAACGAGATGCATTATTCGCATACATTATAGTCAAAATACCGCATACGTTTCATTAACCCGTTAATACGTAACCACTTATTGTGTTTTTTGTACATAACGATCCGCAGGTTGGTTGGATATTCATATATAATGTATAGATACATACGTCATTTATGCTAAGTGCGACAGACTGAAAAATTCCAGCACTTTTAGAGGTTCATAAATTATACTGTTAATACACAAGTTTGAGGTTCAACCATCCTGTAATACCTGTATATTTAAAAAAAAACCGTACACAGTGCGTGTAATTTTATTGCGGTGTACGCATGCTTAAGTGTAATTAATTAAAGAAAGAAAAAAAAAAGAAGGAAAGAAATAAGAAGAAAAAACGAATAAAAGACAAATAGACTTAAATAACGAAGACTCACAGCTGCCACAACCGCTCCGCCGCTCAAAATTCCACATCAGGTTGTTCATTTTAAGAAAATATTTTCAGCAGTAATAACGTTTCCATGGCAATAATGTAAACAATAATGTCGTCTGCACGATAGTCATAGAGAAAACGTTTACGTAACACTGCAACGGAATTGCATTTGTACAATTAAAAGTTCCTAAAGAGGTGTGAGTTTGAAACTGCAACTTATATTCCAAACATACAAATACCATTTTGTAGAAGCACTCGTTTATTCGTTGTATGAAAGTTGCTATTGATTTTTAACCACTCGAATGCCTTAAAGAAGAAGAAAAAAAAGAACGAAAGAAGCAAACTTCTATTGTGGTTCTGTGTAATTAACGAAAGGATTTTAGTGCAAAAGCAAAGTTACCATGGTAACAATGTTACTGCGAAATGTTGACTTTCCGCCACTACCAGAACATACATATTTCGTATTTAATGCTCGTGTTTACACGTTGTTCAGTGTGACATTATATATTGTATCGCAATTTATTTAAATAATATCTATTTGTTACGTAAATATTTGTATATTATCGAAAAACTAATATATTGGTTTTTGACGTACACCACACACACACACACACACACACACACGATACACTAGCAAAGATGAAACAAAAAAAAAATATAGTGTAAAGAATAAGTGTTTAGAGTGACTTGTTGGCCGCTCACCGAGAAACTTCAAACTACCCAAGTGTTCACAGGCCATACTAGCTGGCATTACAATTTTATCTATATTTACTACAGCAGATATAAAAAATAAAAAACTCATGGTCGAAATGTTAGTAGCGATTCCACCTGTAGTGAATTCGATGCCACACATTTCGATTGTGCATTACACAGAAAACAAATGCGTATGATAATATACACGGTATATGATTATACTATTCGCAATTGTATTGTATTATAAAGAAGAAAGCGTGTATTCGGAGAGAATAATTTATAAGCCACTTTTTCTGTACGTATTCGAATGATGTATTTTCGATGTTGAAGCGAGAATCTGTCTACAGAGTTATTCGAACAACCCGTTTATCGTGTTTAATGTTAACGAATTTTTGTGTAGTAGATAATGTCAGGACATAACGTGTGTAAATGATGTTAATGTTTGGTTACATCGTTCTGTCGGTTTTACGAAGAGAGGGATTAACATTTAATTGATAAATTATAAAAAAAAACCACAATTACGTCATAGTGACGTCACAGTGTGTTACCATATCTATGTAATGTACTATAATTTTTTATGCGTTTTTTGATAACAAACAACATTATACAAGATTGAAATCATTTTGAAACGTATTAGAGAATGTACAGAAAGAAAAAAAGAAGAAAAACACATTTATTTTGTTAATAATTAAAGTAAGAAACTTTGTAGGTGGATTCTACAAAATGTGCTTTGCAACACAACCGATCTTGGTGCTCGATACTCGTTAATTTGATTCGATTGTAAGCGGCCTGAATACTGTAATTAATTTTTATACCTTAAAGGGGATCGATTATCGTAGCACTTAGTGCTATGTATTTAAATCTTGTACGTTACATTTTTTCGTAGCGATCGAAAATAACGATACGAAAACGAATTTAGCAGAAAGTTTAAGATTTATTTTTCATAATATTATTTTCAATGTAGTAGTAATAACAAAGAAGCGTGTTATGGTTACCCACGAGGCACAAGATATATATATTAGTTAAGCGCTTGAAACAAAAGAAAAAAAAAAAATGAGAAAAAGTATCATCGAAGGATGTGCAAACGAAACACTAGCCATTGGCCGGATCAAGTGATAAATGGTTTAATGCTTCCAATTAAAAGAAATATAGATTCTTCAATTGACTTATTGCTATCATGGTTTGTAATCCTCTAAATCGTATTTACAAATAAATATAATGATTTGTGACACATTACCGTCATACATGTTTGTTTCTATCCTCTGCTGGAAAGGATAAGAAATTTTTGACACTTTGAATTTGGCGCCATTTGCATATACCGTGGGTACTACAATTACTGCACTAACTTTTCTATTATTTCATCACAATGTCATTGTTACCGGTGGTACTTGGGATAACTTGTCGTGGTATTAGTGTCCATTGTCAAGCTCAAAGTGTTAAACAGCCTGATGCAAACAGCTGATTGCGTTCAAAGGACGTTTAGACCACGCACGGCGTGGTGTGACATACTAATGCTCGATTGCATGTACGTGTATGCAACGAGAATGGAGAACTAGCGTCATTCGCGTGGGTGCGACCGTGCGTGGTCGAGGATTCACGGACGGTCGAACGGATCGCAGATGATCTAGCTCGATCGTCGCCGTTCGAGCTGGCTCGATGACACGCGTAAATGGCATTGCTTCGAAACGTCGCGTATCCGTCCGTTCTCGGCGAACCACGACGATACGAAGGCGTGAACACAAACGCGCGTTGAGATCGATGGTGTATACGTCGCAACTCTGAGCGTCGAGCGTTTTCGCATCGATGTTGGGTCTCGAGTATCGATCGCTTCAGAAAGTCGCGTTAAAGTGTGATGTTCAGCGGGATGTTCGAAGTGTCTGAGCATAATCGCTGGCAACGAAGCTTTGTCACGAGTTTGTTGGAGTGTGGATCTAGTTGGAATTATTTTTTAAACGATAGATTGACTGTAAAGGGAGAGAGCAATACGTGTATATATGAATTAAATTCCAGTGTACAAAGTGTAAAATAAAGATTTAGATTTGGTGTATACACGAAGCGTCTATTACCGTTCGAGTCGATGGTCCGTCAGCCGAATGAAAGGTTTGTGTTTTCTCTGTACATACGTCTGAATTGGAATACAGCCCTAATGAAAAAGAAGAGAAGTTAAATGTCTATTGAAATTACGCTAATTACGGGCAAGGGTCCCGCGATTCAGCTTGGCATTATTTTTAAATAAACTTTAAATAGTCTGGTACTTTTGTTTAAAGTTTATTTTCTTTTGAAACGAAATATATATCGAAATGGAAAGTTTACATCGAAAAGTTTCATATCACCCCCCCCCCCCCCACATTTATCTATATTATTATTCTCTAATCTCTTCGTGCAATCGTAGTTTACGTAATATGAAAATCTGCACAGTTTAATTACGTCGTAAATAAATTTAAAATATACTCAGGCTGGGTGCATAATGGCGAAGAAATAATGATGATTCATCACGATAATTTGAATACAGGTTCGCGGTCGTCTCGAATCGGTAGATCGAGTGCCAGCATCGAGAACGACGTCAGTCGCGCGGCTCACTTCCGGTCCTCTACGCCGGTAAAACGAAATTGCGACCGAACGAACGATTATCCCGAAGTTTTTCAACGAATCCACGATATATTTCGAAAATATTTTTCAAATTCGACGTAACTCCAACGAATTTCTCTTATTCCGCGATGTTACGCAATAAAGGTTAGTAGAAAATTCTAACTAATTAAAACAATTTCAACTGCGATGTTGCATTATCGATAATCAAGATCGAATGTCCATATTGAATGTAATATTGATTTTTATTGGTTGAATAGAAAATTGTGAATTGAAAAAAGTTTGAAAATGCAACGGGTTGAAAACATAAATGCGTGAAAACACAAATTTGTGAATATTTCTTCGTTTATTTCGAACATTATATAAAATGTGTTACAATAAAGGTGTATCTGTTGGAATATATAGTGTAATTGGTGCTGAAGTTCGTTGATTTCTTCGACCGTTGTAATCAAATAATTGCCCTCCAAGATGGTGCGCGTCGCACGCTTGCCTCACGCGAAAGAAGAAACAATGAAGGTGAGTTAATTAAACGAGAACGGGAACAAGATGAAAACGCTTTGAATCTCAAAGTAAAACGAAGGACAGCATACGGTAAACTTCTTAAGAACGATGAATACATTTGCGAGATACTGTGTTAGTCATAGATATTTCAGACGCAAACGGAAATGGAATCGAAGCCAAAACGTGTCGCACGTTTTCGATTCCACTTTTCGCAGACATTAATTACATTTTCTTATTACGCGTCAAGTATGAACAATTTCTCGTGCGTCCTAACTGCCAGGAAACGAAACGTTGAAAATAATGTAGGAATTAAGGAAAAAAATATTGTGGTAATTAAATAAAACTTTTTTGCAATCTGAGTTTAGGAGGAGCTTTTGTTACATATTGTATATTTTACAACCTTTTTAACCTCTTAGCTGAGTTCATATCTCAAATAGAAATAGAATCTTTCAAATTGTAAGCAATTACTTCATCTTGCTTCTTACAAATATGAATATTTAATCAACTATTGTGCTCTAAGCATTGGCTAACCAATGACGAGTTAACTCGTCTTCTCTGATTAATAGGTTAATTGAAAAAAAGGGGGAAAATACTTAATTCGAAGAAAACGCAGGAGCTTGAAAATATGGGAAAATATATTTTAGGTTGCATATTATCTCGTTGGTACTTCGGTTCATCGTCACGACCTCATATTTCATCAAAGCCAGCGTCCAATTCTGTTGCTAGTAGTACCGTCAAGGGTTTTACCGCTGTCCGTGCATAATACTACCATTACTACTTTCTCTAACTGTATTCTGCACCCAACAATATAAACCAGAATCAAAAATATGCGCAAGTCGAACTAAAATAAAATTTCTCTTCGCATCTTCAAGAATCTCTTCGAAATAATAAAAAAAAAAAGAATTAAAAATTCGAAGACCTCATCTGTAACCTCCGAATAAAGAGATGTTTGTCGTCGAACCAAATATCAGTCAGTCGCTGTCGCGAGAGATAGCACGCATTCTGCGTCCACTTCGGATAAAAAATTCTAGCTGGCGCCAACGGAGCTGATTCTAAGAAAGCACCTACTATTCGAGCTACTTTGGCTTCGCGACGACGAAACGTACCACGAGGATTCTCGAATTCCTGCAACATCGTCACCATCATCGTCGTCGTTCATTCCAGAAGAGAGAAATAAAGAGAAAAGAAAATAAAAAAAAAAGCGGGTAAAATAAAAAAAATCGTTTCCTCTAACATCTCCGCAGATCTGTACAGTGTTTTTTTTTATCGCTGTTAATTCGCCACACTGATTCTTTCTCCTCAGACAACTTTCTACCACCGTGGGAAAAAGGAATTGAAAAAGCTGTGTGTGATCGAGAGAAGAAATCGTTTGGACGCGTTCGGCAATTTTCGGATCTACCCTAAAAGCGTGTTTCGCCCGAGACAACCGAGGATGACTCTCGTCGGATATTTCAGTCCACTGTTAGCACGGTGCAGCGCGGCATTAATACGCATGTAAGCTCGTCGTGTATCGTGTGGCTGTATATTCGTTGGTTCGTTTCGCTCGCTCGGTTGCTCGCTCGTGGCGGTGCTGTCTATTATTAGTCGACAGTCATCGGAGTCGGCTGTAACGCGCGGCCGAGCGACAACGCGGAAAAAGCTGGAAGAAAATTCGACGTGAAAAACGCGTACACCGCGATAGATTCTCCTGTAGCACGTGTCGCATAAGTGGACGGTAAGATTGCTGTGTCGCCGGCCCACCACCACCGCGTTACCGCTCTCCACTGACACCCTACTGCGACCAGGATTTCCATCCAACGCTCTATCGACGCCCTTGGAAACGATGATTCTCGCACGCTTTCCACTGTGAGTCTCCCTCGTTGTGTTCCGGTACTGCGTCTCTCCTACGCCGAAACTGCGTCTCTCGTCTCGTTCAGCTCTCTTTGTTGCGTGCACCAGTTTTCGTATTTTTTGTTTTCTTTGGGAAAATGAGGATATCACGGTAGAGGATTTTTCAGATCGATGGGGATCTTCTGCACGTTGTCGAATGTAGATTTAGGTTTTTGGATCTGTTAGGTGTCTGTGGAGAATAACGGAAGATGGATTTAGGAGATGATATTAAGAGAAAGAATTGTACTTAGTTTATAGTTACTTAAAAATTGTACATACAGGTTAATTGAAAGTTTAACGGGTCGAAAGTGTTCATTCAGGCACTTGAGGATTAACACGTCCACTGTCCAAGTAGTATGAATACGAATTACAAATTTTACAGCTGTTTCTCCTGTAAAATTTGTTTCTTCTATTATTCCACTATCGATGCTAAGCAGCCGACATGTGATTCAGCGGACAGTGAACGTGTTAAACTTGTGAGAGATTTTTCCTCGATCGTTGTCAGAGTTCAGTTGCCTCTCTGATACAGCTTTTGCAGGGATAGATATAGCAACGCGTACACATGGTTCTCGTATTTAGAGAAATTTTGATTCAAAGTATAGCTGTCCTTCTATTATTAGTGAATCAAAGTTAGAACGTTTATATGCATATATACATGTATAAACAATTGTTGACACGTTTTGAACGGCGGCCACTTGTTAGATTGATTTATCGTTCGATCTTGCAGATGAGGGATGCGGTTCTTCAGAAAGGAAATAATAACAATAATAATAATAGCAGTAATAACAATAATAATAACGTGACCACGTTAAAAAGCAAGCCTTCGTTGGAAATTTACCGACCGCCAGGTTTGTATTTTACATTAGGTCGTGTGATATAATTTCAATTAATAACAATTTGTGTAATACAATTTATAATAAATTGAAATGTCACGTTTATGTTAGTTTGCGTCTAACAAGAGATCTCTTAGATCCTTCAGATTGCTCAACAGATATTTAACAAGAATTTGGAAAATTCAAATTTGCGAATATTTATTACTGCACGATCTAATAATTTTAGAATGAAAATATGCAAAATGAAGATTTAAAAAAATATGTCTGACTGTTTATGTTACTTTTTAGGTGGAAGAACGGAAGGAACCACGGCGAACGCCACTAATCCGCGTTTAAACGTACATGCTAAGGAGTTCACTATGAAGCAGAACGATTCGCATCCTTCTAAGTGAGTATAAACTACTTACGAAATAGTTGACGTATTGAGAACGCTTTCTGGAAGGTCTAGAAAGACATCGTGAGACACTGGTAAGAGTGGTAGTTCTTTACGAAAAGAAATTTTTTAAATCGGACACGTTTCAAAGAAACTTCATTTCGATACAATAGGATGAAGAATGTGTAAGTAAAGGAGAACGTTATTTTTACACGTATAAAAAAATTATTATAACCTAAATTAATACGTTTGTGTGGAAAATTTATTTTAAAAATTATCAACGATTATAGGGTAAATAAATAAAAAAATTTTCATAGATTCAAAGAAGAAACTTACAAATTTTGACGAAAAATTTTTAAGAGAAGAATTATTGTTTCTTTTTTTTATTATTAATATCTCAATTTGTATATCACGATGACACTATCGAAACCATACCTATACGCCTTTCTACTTAGAAGTAAGAGGAGCCGAAAGTGATTTCGAAACAAGATTCATTTTTCGTTGCTCGTTGCGTAAAACCTGATGTTATAGATTAGTATTCGAATCAACGTGTGAAGTGAAAGATGAAAGAGTGCAGGATTATGTCAGTGTGTTGCAACGGCGTTTTGATAAACTGTTAATCCTTACGGCGTTAAAAGGTATTACGTCAGTTGTACAAACAAGCCTGGTTGGATAAATGCGATACGAGCGTGGACGATAAAAAGAGACAATAATTTCAGCTTAACGTTTTACTTTCCATTTAAGTGATCGGTATTTAATGATCCTGATCCAGGTCTCGGACGAATGCTTCAGAGCGATCTTCGTATTATCTGCAGCACAGCAAGTCAAGCGGCAACGTGCATCGGTATCTTTACGCGCCTCAGCAACAGCAACAGATGCAGCACACGCTTCACCAGCAACATCATCAAACGTCACGTCACAGCGGGCATCATTCGGCAGGCTCAGCGCTACGACAGTCACATCCGCTCGATACCTCGGCGTCCAGTGGAAATATCTTACATGTAATGAGAACTTTTTTTTCATTAAGACCGAACAGGAATAAACGATAGGGAGAAATGTTTTTTTTTTGTTTGGAAAAGAAAAGAAATACGAAGAGTATGTAAAAAGAAGAAAGTTAAGAATTTTCGAGTGACGGGACAATGATAAATGATGCAGAGAAGAAAGTGGAATTTTTGATTAAAAAAAAAAAAGAGATACAAGAGAATTATAAAAAGGAGAGAGAATACAGTATCTAAATATTGGTATACTCTTTTTATCAGGTAATGAAAAAAAGTTCGTCGTTTTACCATTTAATAAAACCGCAGGAATTCTTTTGGTTACTCGATGAGAAAGAAGTTTAAATTTATTGAATGAGTAATGCGTCATTCTTGTTGTGAATGTCTAAACGTTTTAACACCTGTAAAACAACATAGAGAATGGAATGCAAGAGCGCGTAGGATGAACGTGAAAGTAAGGTATATTGAATGCGTTTTGTGAAACAGGGCTCGGGCAGGGTCCATTTCAACATGGATCAAAACGAAGTCAAAACGAACACGATGAAACCCGGCAGGCTCACGAAATCGTTATCCTTCGTCTCTACTTATGGTCTGAAACGATCGAAGAGCCTGAACGCGGCCGACGTGCTGGCTGCGAAGGCGGTGAATATTTCAGACGCCTCTGAATTGGGAAAATTCCCGTCGGCGATCCAGGACACGCTTCTCAGAGCCATCGAAGGTAATAATACAAAGTCGTAACAAAAATCTTACACCTTAAACACATATTAATCACGATCATTTTCTTTATTCAGATCCAAATTTGTTGAATGCTCGAGCTTTAATGGAACTGGTTCGACACATTTTGGAGAGGGTCGTCGAGAACCGAAAATACGCGGAACCAGCGGCGAAAATTTGCATCACAATTATAGAGGTTACTATTACGATTCATTCGTAATTCAATTGAAATGAATCTCGTATCCTCACAGAGGAAAACTTCGACTCTCTACCCAAAATCTTTATCTCAAAATATCTAGAAATTTATTGACGAGTACTTCAACCTCAATATCAATCCTTCCTTCAATATTGACCGCACACGATGAATAATATTGTCAATATTTGTCAGTACTGATAATATTACTGATCGTCTGCGGGTCACATTATAGTCCCTTGCGGTTCACATCACTTCCTCGTTCACTAATATCTCTCTCTCTTCCTCTTTCCACGTGCGATGCTGGCGAAAATTTGATACATGAAATCAAGTTGTCATAAAATGTTATTAAATGCAGAAAGAAACCAAAGAAACCTTCTTGGAATCCTTGTTGAACACCTGTCAACAGTGGTATCAAGACAGAGTGAAGATACTATACGACGGGTCCAGTTACCATCGTTATTCCGCCTTCATGACGTTCTTGAATGAGATGTATTGCCAGGTACGAAAGAAGAACAACTTCATGCGGATGTAGTTTTTACTACAAACAGTTTTTGATTCACGGAACTTTATGTTAACGTTTGCCGACTTTTAATTGATTCTGTAACCGGATCATTAAATTCCGCAACGTTGGTGCTTCGTCGAATTAGTCAATTTTTTGTCAAATCATGAATCAAAACCATCGACGGTACGCATCCGTCTTCATACATATGCATGATCATGGTTACAGTTAAAGCGAAGGCAGCTTCAGTTGAAGACACAACAAGAGGGCGTTCCCCCCGGACGTGTTCTCCTCACGTTGCTTTGGAAGTGCTGTCAAGATTGCTTACAGCCTCCAGTTGTGAATTCCTTAGCAGAGGTGGGTTTAGAATGGTGTTAATGCTGACAAACTTCAGTTTCGAGTGTCCAACAGTCGAAGAATTAAGCTCAAGTAATTAATATCAATAGTCTTCTTTCTTCACTTTACAGACGGACTGCCTGTTCTTCATTCTAACATGCATTGGTAAGGACCTGGACACTGAATTACCAGCTCAGTTACAGCAATTGCTTGGAAGCCTGAGAGACGCTTTCCTTGCGGAAGACACGATACTACCGTCAGTTAGAAAGACTCTCTTACAATTGATCGAGCTTCACGCGGCGCATTGGCAGCTTCCAGCACCAGCAGTTGTCTATTATTATCCTGGATCGACCTCGAAATGATGTTTCACCTTTTCGATTCCTTCGTCCACGTTGGTCGGTTCTGTGCGTATGGACTCTAGATCGTGAACAAGATCATTTGTACTTGAACACACTCACAGAACACAGCGTGGACTGTGCTATAATAAAAAAAGAGACGAATGCTGTCGGTAGAGGCTGCGAGAGATTGCTCGAAGGTGACAGCCTGGAGCGACGTTGTTACGTGATTGGTTCCGGATGAAGAAGAAACTTTGTTGCTTCTCTTCCAACAAGAGTTTACTCTATTGTGGACACGGTAACATGCAATTTTTATATAGCTGGTTATTTGGAGTACAATTCTCCAATCGTCTAAAAACTAGAATCTGATTGAAGAACTAACACCTGCTGCTGAGTTTTGAGCAAATATATGCATGTAACATTTACTATTTTTACTTTAAATAGCAGCGGAAATAATTTAGATGTCTATTAAGAGTGAGACACCCTTACATTAGATTTTGAGGTTACATCCTTTGGCCCTTACTCCTATATAGAGAGCATATCGTGCCTCGCTCGTAACGCGTCATCGTGGGAGTTATTTATGTTATTTACACGTAACAACGTCGCTCACTGTTACGAATTATACGTAGAAATATTAATTTATATCGCGAACGGTGCTGTCTTTTACACGAAACGTATCTTCAGAATGTTCTTTCTTTCCTTTTTTTAAACACGCCATACTGTTTAAACTGATTAGGGGGATTTCCCAATCGACGAGATCAGAGAAACGTTGATACATTGCGAAACGCTTTGTAACATTTAACATTATGGAATTCCTCCTTAATGCTTGGCTACTCTGTAACTGTCTCTCTGGAAACGTTGACTTAATCCTCTAATCATTTTGAGCCACGTGTTTTACCATCGAACCAAGAGCGTTTCGTTTCGTTTCACGCTTAACCTTAGCGTAACGAAGGTTTCCGAATTGCAACGGCAAAGAAACCTTTTGCGACGCACTCTTGCAAAACCTTTTGTTCGATGTACGGATCCAGGCAATTACGCGCGACCGATGCGTCAGCTGGCAGAACACGGACAACCGTGATCTCATTGTTACCACGAGGAATAATCGTACCTGTTGCGATTCTGCAAAAAATGATTTACGACCATCGGTATTGCGTCTCGAGGAATGGCGCAAGAGAATCCTCGAGTTAATCTTATGCACGTTCGTCCTGTCTGGATAGACTCACGAAGATAGAAACTAAGTTTCAGTGGTTTCGAATTAGAAATTGAAACTCCTTTAGTGAGTCAATAGGTTAGGAAATCGGGACAGCTGAGACCGTCACGTGTTTTATCAATTGTCGCGCGAATATTGCGAATTCTGGAAATGCCAGAAGGATCGTAGATTCATGACTTAAATGTGCATGTGCATGTAACAAAGAGGCAGCAAATGAGCGAACGAACCAGATGTTTGTAGAAAGAACGTCATCGTTGGAGGGAGGAACGCGGAAGATCAAGAGCTTCGATTTAAAATGTGATTCTACTTCGAATTTTCCTCGGATTTTTCCGGTGTAACACGAAGTATTCATTTCATTTCAAAGAAATGAATAGAAAGAAAAAATTCAAACGAATCGAATGAAAGAATACGTGATAAAGTTACCGTCGAAAACGTCGAACGATACATTATGAAAAAGAAACAATGAAAACGACCCTTATGTGGAACGACCTGAGTGTATGCGATGATGTATATGATTTTTCCTCGTTAAACACGTGAAGTTGTGAAACGGTGAATTACGTCGTTGTATCTTTTGGTGTAGTTTGGCTGCATCAAATCAGGATGTCAAATGTTCTCTGTACATACAGACCCATGATATTCACTCTGCGAGTTAGAGAATGTCAATGACTTAAATTAAAATACAGATGCAAGAATTTTTTTGTTGTAACTGTCGTTGCACTTGTCATTGATTATTCGATTCCCTTGTAGATATGATGGCGTGTTGATTTTTAATTTTAGGTTAGGTTAAGTGGACATGCAAATTCTCAGTGATCGCGTGTAACTTTAAGGAACGTTGGCAAACGGACTGTGATTCATTATAGAAAAGATGAAGAGCTTTCTGGAAGGGATAGGTGCTTAGCATGACATATACTCTCAATAAGGAGTATGCCTGTTTGATCTCGAAATGCAATCGCCTTTGCAGATTCGTGCCAAGGGCGATAAAAATCACCCGGTGGAGCCGAGATCTCTGCATGGATTGACTCACTCTGCGCTTCTTTAGAGAACGTCTATGCTTATATTTATCTTTTCAAAATTTTCAAATACTTCAAACTTCATTATTCAAAGTGCAACCACTAACAAGATTACAAAACTTCGCATCGTGCTTCAACATTAAAGACATCACGTTGACTTAACCTCATTCTCCCTGTCCAATTTTGAGCAAACTGCAAATTAGAAAACATCTCATACTATTATTTGTTCCCATAGGCGAACAAAGAATATATTGACTATGTAATATCATCGAGATATTGCGTTTGCTCTTCCACTGGTAAAGCGAAACACCTGTTACATTAGATATGATGCAAAGAATAGAAAACGAGCATACGTTTGTTCCGAACGTATAATTTTACATCGAAGAATATATCTTCCGGAGTTCTATAACACTCTTATCAAAAAGAAGTAATATTTTCATACAAAAATATTGTAAAAATGCCTAATCTAACCAACAGCTAGCCAAGATTCTTTCTCTTCTGTAAACCAACCAATACGACATTCAAACTACCACAAAGGATCATTCTAACCTTACCCCATCACCACCAGAAACCATCACAAAAAATTCACGAAAGGTGAAGCTCGAATACTATCCAAGTTATTTGCATGAGCAATATCCTCGTGTCAAGGTTACGCGTCGTATCCTCCACTATACTCGCCGCGGTTCCAGCGTCCGGAATCCAGAGCAACAGAACGCGGAACGCATGTCCGTCGCCGGCCAGGATGTTCTGCAGCGGTGTCCGTAGCAGGCTCGTCAGCCGTCGACCTTGAAAGCTCAGGTCGGGGAACCGAGAGAGGTTTCGCCTTGGATAATCGGTGCCGCGTACTCGAAAACTAGGCCTGTGCCTGAGGTGACGTCGTCGTTGGTACGTCGCGATGTACACGGTGAACGACACCAAGAGGAGAGGTGGTGAGACGTCGAGGACGCGCAGACGCGAATGAAGGAGCGGCGAGAAGCAACAGGTTGAACAGTGACGGTTTGATGTACTGGTGAAGAGGGGAAAAAAGAGAGAGAGAGAAGTGAATAGACACAGGCGCGTTCGCAGTAACGAAACAAATAGGCCGGCGACTTTCACCGCGTAGCCAAGAACGGTTGTACAGGCAACAACCGAGCGCTCTTGGCCCAAACCACTCGAGTATGAGACATACCCTCGCTCACCGTTCCCTCCAATGTCCTCGTAGTGGGGGTAATCATGGCGCGGCGCACGAGGTGGCATACCCTCGGCCAGCGAACGGGTCTCGATTCTTTTTCTTTCGGTGCCGTGTCGCACGTGTTGTGTTCGCGTCCTCTCCGTGGCAGTGTCTCGTTCTCCTTTTTTTTTCTCCCCACCTCCGCTACCCTTTAGCAAAGAGGTTTTTTCGGTTCGGAATTTCACGCTCATCTCCGTCGCGTGTTGTATCTCTTTTCCACCGTATTCCTTCCACCAATCCAGAAGACACTATACCGGTGCATGCATTCACGCGGTAGACACTGAACCGAACGGGTCGAACGTTGTAACGGTAGTGTAAGGATTGTGCGAGGATAGGAAGTGGCGATAAGATAGATCGTTGAAAGAGATGTTGTGCTGACAATGACGCGACGACGACGACCACCCAGACCAGATTCACCGTGGATCTACCTGCTCACCTGGTTGCTTTGGATCGTCCTGCCTGTTGGAACCGGTACGCCTGTTATATGCACGCGCCGCGCGATTCCGTTATCCGCTCGAACGAGCCGGACGAAAGTGTACCGAAAGTGAAAATACGGAGCAATGATGCTTCGGAGAGATTTCCACTATGGTTTTTTCCGCTTGTAGATTGTTTTTTTTTTGTTTGTTTTTTTAAATAGAAGTGGCGGTTGATTGGATTTAGAAATCGAATGCAAATATGCCGCTGGAGGAATTTTAATTCGATATTGAGGTCGATTGGTAATGATTGTCTGGTAATGATGTCAAGTTATGGGTACAGTGCGTTTGTGCGATGAGGTACGTGTTCGCGGAGTGGGTGCAGTCGAGATATAGTTGAGAGTGGTATGTTTGATTGAATTTATTGGTTTCGTTAATATATGTATTTGGTGAATCATTTGGAATATAAAGGAAAGAATTTTTCGTACTTTCTGGTGAAGTTTGGAATAAGAAGATCGGGTTGAAGATAACTGTTTCATGTTTTGGTATGTCGATTGTCTGTATTTTTATAGCTTTGCTAATTAATTATGGGAGATTCAAGTTCAAATCTTTGCCTATTAAACGATTCAGTTGAACGCAGAACTCAGTCGTAAATTGAAAATTGTTAGCCGGATCTCTTCACATATCCTAGTAGCGATCTCCACCGTATCTTGCAATTCATTTATGTGCATAGTCGATTCTCTAAACGATTATCATTTATCCGAGATACAATGGAGCTAACGAACCGATCGATCGTTCCAAGAAAACGATCACGACAGATTTTGCGTGGATCGTTTTCGAAAGTTTCTTCTGAGAAACGATTCGTAGATCCGTGACTGGTAATTCATCGTTCGTAAAACCATTCTATTGGTTCCTGTAATTAACCCTAGAACACTAACATCGAGAATACAAAGGTAGTGATAGTTCGTATGTCAGGAAAGAAATGAATAAAAAGGAATACACTAATTTTTTGAATTGGTTTTTATTTATTAACCCTTCGCAGGATAAATGGATGATGAGGTTATTATTATTCAAAAAATATCACAGAAGACTTTGCATAATTATTAACCCATAACCATGTCAAGGTACTAATTACTTATGCAGTTTCTAACTAGATCACAAGTTTAATCATTTTCTTAAACTAAATCAAATCGAAATTATATTTTCTTCGAATGTACTTAGACCAGTTCATGGTTACGTTAACTATTTTTATTGCTCAAAAATATGAATCTATTGGTTGCGTTTATAGTTTTTTTTTTATAAATTCACATCCTTAAAGGGTTAATGACTATGAAACTAGGACGATTCTTGAACCCTCTAGTGACGTCGTACACTTTCGATTTATAAAAATATCTCGACGAAGATAATCGATCATTATCGATGGAAATCGCGATTTCGCGCTTAGTAAAATGTGTTGCTGGTTTCAATTTAGAAAACATGTGCTTATTGTTCGTTACAGGAGTGGTGCACAGCTATGCGGATAAACAGAGGTACGATGGATGGTACAACAATCTGGCTCATCCGGATTGGGGATCGATCGGCAAGTACTTTAAACAACTCTAAACAGTTATTTTAGACACAGTTAGACTTGTGTGAATCAGAACAGGATAATGAAAATAGGATATGAAAATTGCAATATAAAATTCTATAAAAATGAAAGCAGAAGTTGAATATTTTAAATATTGCAATGTACCTTGTTACCATGCACTCTAAAATTTCTCGAAAAATTGAGAAGTCACCGGTAGCGTTTCTATGTACCCAGTATTAGCGACAGAAATGTAAAATTGAACGAAACAGTCGGTGAATTCTCAAATTCTTACGTTTACACGTGAAACGATAATTACCACTGTTCAAATGGAATTGAACAGAGCAACTATCGATCGCGGCAAATTGTCGCGAATATTTTTCTTGACATTGTGATGCGTCTCGAATTGCAATGGCGCGCAAGCCAATGGCGTGTAGAGTGAAAGGTGAAAAAAGTCGCTATTTTGTTTCAATACGGCCGTATAAAACGAGCGGTAAAAAAGTTCAGCGGCGTGAAAGACGCAATCAGCTCTGCCGACAGAAATGTTCTGGTTCTTTAAACATGAAAATTGTTGCTTTTCTATCAATTTCCTTAACACGTGCGAAACGATGAAACCGTGAAACGCTAATGATCAACTGGTAAAATAAGCGTACGTTTATAAAAATGTATGAAACAAACTTCTGTCGTAAAATTATGCGAGAGCATGGAGTTTTTTTATTTGTTAGATTAGGAACATCGAGCTGTAAATTGAATCTACCACTTTTTGCATCTCGAAAGCGTCTTTAATCTTATTTTACACACCAAATGTGCGTTTTATTTTTGCCTCAATTTTCTGTCTCGTCGATAATTGAATACTTTGCTGCAAGATGGAGGCAGCTAAAAATACACTTTTGAAAAATTAATAAAAACACTGTTAAGAAGATATTTTAACTGCTTAAAATCTACATATCAACGTAGAATTTAGTATTATTAATATGCAAACATATTTTTTCTCATTGATAGGGTGAATTTTTATAATTTGGACCAAATTGTATAAAAATCCACTTATTGTTGGTGAATAATTACACGAAATGTTTTTATTATGCTACGAAACTATTAATACCTGGAAATATATAAAAAAACGTCAATCTATATAATTAAAAAAAAAATTAGAAGAAAAAAGGTATTTTTCTTGACTTTGTGAATTTTATCTTTATTCGATTTTTTCTTGCACTAATCTATTCTATAACTCAATGCTTCCGTTTTACAGAAAGGCCTTCAAATTGAACGGTGTCTTATTCCAGCAGGCTTTCTGTCCACATATTTAGTTTCGTGATAAGACACTAATAGGCAGTTCAAACATTTCACTCTAGTTTATTCTTCGTATTAAAGGTAGTAAGAATAGAATGGTAAATATTTAATTACGTTCTATTGTTCAGCGACACTTCGGTAATATCCAATTAGCACGAAGTATAAAGCAGAAATTTATTTTTTTTTTTAAATTTCAAATAATTCTTAAAAAATTTCGAAATTTAGAAAAAGAATTTTTTGAGAGAGAGAGATTTAACGAAACTGCTTATCGACGATGTTTTAAGAAGAATAATTATTATCAAGTGAATCTTAACACGGTTCATACCTCCGTAGACAGCAGGCTGATACGAAAGATGCCAGCAGCGTATTCCGATGGAGTCTATATGCTTGCTGGCCAGGATAGGCCTTCTCCAAGGAAGCTTAGTCAATTGTTCATGCAGGGTGACGATGGTCTACCATCTGTGAAGAACAGAACAGCTTTATTCGCCTTTTTTGGTAAGAATATACACTAATACCTCTGAAGCTCTGTTTAAAATAATTAAATCGTCAGCTGTTAGAAGAGAACAATCACATTTTAGAAGCATAGTGAGACAGTATGCATGATTTTTCAAAAATTAAATTTCAAATTAAAAATTTTAAGTTTTAAATTTTAAATTTCAAATTTTTAATTTTATTATTCTTAATTTAGTACAAAAATTCTTTATTTCCTATATTACGACTTAGTATGAATTATCAGTATGTAAAGAGGCAATTTTTCTCTCCCCACAAAGTGTACTTTTGAAAGGTAGCAAGTCCATCGGATACTTTCCAAAAAATTAGACACCTGCCCTTTCGACAACAAACGATCATCGATATTTCACAAAAATTACTAACAAATTCTCACAAAATAATCCCCAAATCTCCACTTTAATGCATCTCACTCTCTATCCTCTCGTTCTTACGACACATTCCTTCAAGAGTCTGAAAAAAAGAAAGAAAAAGAGACGATTTTACGAGATCTCTGCATTAACATTGATAATTCGACCCACATAAAAGTTGAAGAAACCCGTAAAGAGGATATCGAGCCGTTAACATTTCGGCATGAAGAAAGCGAAAAACAACGGTAATCACCGTTCGAAAAAACCGAAGAAGCGTAAATTCTTTCCTCGGCGGAGAAATCGAGCAAAGAATGACACACGGATTTTCTCCAAGGAAACATTCATTCAGAAATAGTTGCAATGAATCAGATGTATAATGGCGGAACAGTATGCGCAGGATTACGAGACAAGGGGGGAATTACCGTGGCTGACGGTGCACGCATTCGAATATCTGTATCACGTTGTTGCGCAAACGGCAAGGTGTCCGGGTGTCGGAATAGAAACGAGTAGCACGAGGTGTAAGGGAACTTTTTGATCCACTTTTCACGGTAAAATATTCCGTGTTACAGACACTGTCTATTCTGGCACAGGCTGTTCCGAATAATTGGGAAGCTGTGTGTCGAATTGCCTAGTTGAAAGTGGAGGAAATATCAAAGGGTGAAAGGAGCATTGAGTAACGCACACTTTATAGGGTATTTTGTAATAGGATCTAGTTTAATATGAAATTTTCATTCCTTCCTCGTGAAATGTGAAATTTCGTTAATTCGAAAAGTAAATTTCAAGTAAATATCAAAATTTCGTCGAGATTGAAGTATCGAAGCTAACCTAGTTTAACGTTAGAAACCAAAATTCCCTAGGAACTAGTTCTCAATTATCACAGTTCTCGTATTATCTCTCGAAACTATGAGAAATTTGACCAATAATCAACCATCAAAGTTGATCTAATCTAAATAAAAAGTCAATGCCCAAATGATCCTAAATTTCACAATTCCACGTTCTTTACTTTCATCTCTCTAAAAAGTATGCCATTCTCTAGTAGCACAAACGATTCTCTCAAGTTTCTCATTATCTCTCGAAAGTATGAGAAATGATACGTTAGAAATCCGAAATTTGACCAATAATCAACCATCGAAATTAGTCTAATCTAAATAAAAGAATCAATACCCAAATGATCCAAACAAAATTTCACGATTCCGAGTTCTTTACTTTCTTCTCTCGGAAAAGAAATATGTCAAGCGTTGTTAAACTGGCCCGAAAACAGGGCAAGGAAAGCGGCATCCGCTTCTCGAAGGAGGCGGAAAGTAAAAACTGGGACAGTCCCCCTGAATTCCGTCCGTGTGGTTTTCGTGTCGCGGCCGCTTCCGTCGCGTCGCGGCGTGTGGCGCGTCGTGAACCTGGTTTTGAAAAAGTGATCCTTCGAGAACCGGTCGTGAGCTTCGTTGAACTCTTTGCTTCCTCGATGGAAGTGAACGGAACACCTCAAGTGTGCCTCTTCATCCGGCCACACGGACCAAAACGATTTCAGGGCAACTGGTCACGTCGGAGATAATCATGGCCAGCGAAAGTGGCTGCCCCATAGAGTACCATCGAATCGACGTGGACAAATGCGATCCGGTTTTCGACAAGGAGTGCCAAGGTAACAAGTACATTCCCTTCCGTCGGGCGGATTACGATCGTCGAACTGGACGCAGCCCTAATAGCCCTCGTGAACAGGTAATTTATTTATCTATCTGCCTTTTTTTCTTTACGAGTACCGATTGTCGATTTGTACAGGAAATAAGATAGAGAGCAGTTGAAATATCTATAGTTACGAATGAAAAGGAAACATTTGGTGATTTAGAGCCAAACTGACCCAAATTCATTTCTTCTTCTTTTTTTAATTATAGAGGGTGATTCCCCTTGAAAAAATAAGTCGAAATTGCAGAATTTTATTTTTTACATGTAAAGCTTCGTTTGCATTGAGCTTCGAAAAAGAAATTTCCACTCTTTTGCTTTCAAATCACTTTGTCACTTTGGCTAGGGTGCACCAGGTGTACCAATATTAAAAAGTGCAGCGAACAGATTTTTTAATCCTTCTCTGAGGATGCTCCTTTCTCTCGAAAGAGAAGTGTTAAATTTCTACTGGTTTAGTAAAAGAAAAAATTAAAGATCCCTTATTTTTCTGGCTGACCAAATTGGACTTCCCCTCTTAAGTTCGTTGAATTAGCGCGGCAGAAGCTCCCAGACACGAAAGTTCTCCCGAGGATGCACCGAACTTTATGTATAATAATTTCTCAGCTTTCCCCACCGATTTTTCTCTCTCCTTCGTTTCGGCTGGTCGCAGGGTGGGGCCAAAACGACTCGCATTCTTGCCCTTCATTCTGATCGGCGCGTCCTTGTCGGTATTTTTAGAACCGTTGCAAAATTTTTGGACCTGAATTTCACGTCACGCAGGACGATTCTCTTGGAAGGTCGAAGAAAGAGATTCTTACTCGTTTTTATTTCAAATCTGATCGAGATTTTCCTATCATTGTAAATTGAGAATTATGAATTATCCTTGATCTTCCGATTCTTCTAACCTAAATATTCCACTTGACTTATTTATCTTCGTGTTAAATGTACATTCGATTAATTTATCCGTTGAATTGTTACACTAGGAAGTGGTGTTTTAAATATAAAACACGACAAACTCGTTGGAAAGATCTCCCTTAAAAAGTCTTCCCACAAATTACAACGATCGTCATTAACGACGGGGGAAAGTGACGGTGATTAAGAGGAACGCGAGCTGTTTCTTACGCTTCTCCTCGCTGTGTATCGTAATTACACCGCCTAACAAGTAAACCGTATCGAATATTTTCACAAGAAAAAGTTTCTCGCTTCTACCGAGAACCTTTTAATTCAATTAAACCCGAGGAAATCTGTTTCTTTTCGAAAATTCTCTTTCTCTTTAACGATCTGACATTAAACGATTCCACGGAATCGCTTCCAATTAGCGATGATCGTTGATATAATGGGAGATAAGTGGTGAAAAGTAGCTCTGAATACGTGAGGTTGCAGATAAACAAAGTTACGAGCTGGATCGACGGTAGCTTCATTTATTCGAGCAGCGAAGCATGGGCGAACACGATGAGATCCTTCAAAAACGGCAGCCTCCTCATGGAACCCACCAGGAAGTTTCCTGTGAGAAACACCATGCGTGCACCGCTTTTCAATCATGCTGTTCCACACGTTATGAGAATGCTCAGTCCAGAACGTCTTTATCGTAAGTTCGTTTATTTATTTTTCTCTTATCTCCGTACGTGAGGATTTTTGTAATTTTCTTAACGGTGAAAAACAATTTCAATCTATTGCAGTTCTCGGAGATCCACGAACGAATCAGCATCCACCGTTGTTGGCTCTTGGGATACTGTTTTATCGCTGGCACAATGTTGTCGCTGCTAGAATACAACAGGATAATCCGAGCATGTCCGATGAAGATATTTTTCAGAAAGCGAGGAGAACTGTTATAGGAACGCTTCAGGTAAAAAGAAAGTTTCAATTCTTCTGTGAATTGTTATTTCTTCAGGTGTCAATTAAATATCGATATTTGGTAATTGTATATAATATTAAAAACAAGATGATAAAAAATATCTTAAAGAAATATTGAGATATCTGTTAATTGTATATCTCTCCCCTCTTTAATTGTCAATTCTGTGTAATTTGTAATCTTGTCATGCTTGCGATTCCTCTCTAATCGAATTGAAATTCGATTCAGAAGGAATGCAAAGTAGATTCACTATGCATCCATGGTTCCCTGAACTCTGCCTATCGATCGATGCTATATACCTGAATTATAATAAAACGAAGATGTGACACGTTCTTTCTGCGAACAAACCGTGAATTGTCATACCTCTCGTCTAAGCACGTAATGCTATATCATTCGCTTGTAATTGTACACCGTTCGCGTAACTCGATATACTAATTTTATACTACTTGAAGAATTAATACAAACTCACGAACCGTAATCCTGTATGAGATCTTTCTGTACTCTTTTTGTATCTTTTATATATTTCATGCACTCTATTTGTAACTTTTTTTCTAATTTTATTTATTTATTTATTTATTTATTTATTTTTTTTTTTTTTTTTTTTTTTTTTTTTTTTTTTTTTTTTTGTTTAAAAGA
>NW_017100209.1:1480324-1502743 GCF_001263275.1 Habropoda laboriosa | reverse complement strand
TAAATATGTAAATAATTAAATTTTTATCTCCTGCTCTATAGGAGATTTTAACTAACAGCACAATCGAGGAGCTTCTCATGGGCATGACCTCTCAAATAGCAGAAAAAGAGGACAATCTTCTCGGTACCGATATCAGGAATAATTTATTCGGACCTATGGAATTCTCACGCAGAGATTTAGGCGCTCTGAACATCATGAGAGGTAGAGATAATGGCCTTCCTGACTACAACACTGCCAGAGCGCATCTTAAGCTACCTCGTAGGAAAACTTGGAACGAAATCAATCCAGAATCGTTTAACAAAAATCCCTCGCTGTTACGTACATTGGTAGAGATTCATTCGAATAACTTGAACAACGTTGACGTTTACGTTGGTGGAATGCTAGAGTCTAGTGCTGGTCCAGGAGAACTCTTCTCTGCGGTGATCAAAGAACAATTTCTTCGTTTGAGGGATTCTGATAGATTCTGGTTCGAAAACGAGGAGAATGGGTAAACGATAACTACCATAAATGACTCTAGGCTTCGAGAGAGTCTTAGAGAGTAACTATGTACAATTTTGTCCACTTTTTTAGAATCTTTACAAAAAGCGAGATAGAAGAGATTCGTCGCGTCACCTTATGGGACGTGATAGTTAACGCGACAGGAATACCATCTGACTCGATTCAGAAGAAAGTGTTCACCTGGGTGGAGGGGGATCCCTGTCCCCAGCCTTATCAGTTAAACTCAACTATGCTGGAGCCTTGCGTTCCCCTGCAACGTTACGACTACTTCGAGGTGACTAGGCATTACTCAACCAGTAGCCTCTATCTTCCTGCAATACTCGTTTTTTCCCTCGCCGTTACCCTAAATGGAGAGGTCTGAAAGTCGTGTGTACCTGTTTTGTCTTAGGGAAGCGAGTTGGTGTACATATATGCCTGCGTTTTTCTTGGTTTCGTGCCGATTCTTTGCGCTGGCGCCGGTTATGGTCTGGTCAAACTTCAAAATCGACGAAGAAGACGATTGAAGATTCTGCAAGAGGCGATACAGAAGAAAAACGATGGAAAGATCTGCGTGGACAAGATGATCGTGCGCGAATGGCTGCACGCGAATCATCGTCGGCTGGTCAAGGTGAAATTCGGTCCGGAAGCGGCTCTGCACATCGTCGACCGCAAGGGAGAGAAATTGCGCACGTTCGACTTCAACGATGTGAACACGGTCACGATGGAGGAGTCTCAGGTGATTGCGACAAGAGCGGCGGACGTTTTACTTTCGCTTGAAATTTCGACGGAGAATCTGCTCGAGAAATCTCGAACGGAACCGCTTGTGCAATAGAGTAAGGTTTACAAAGGGAAACGTGAAACATGTGGAAACGACTGGTTCACCAAATTCAGCCAAGTGGTCGGACACGTGAAATACGAGCGATTTTCACGCTTTCGTGAATGTTTAAAATGTTGTTTGCTTCATAGGGCGATATTGCCTTATTTGAAATAATTGAAGTGACTTTAATACTCAATTGTTCTACATTGTGTAGAATCAAGTGCCTCAATTGTTTCGAACAGAAAAACATAGCTATCACCCGAAGCAAATGTTATAAAAATTATTAATATTATTGGTAATGAAATTACCATAATTACTTATTAACAAATTGTTCAGGATAAGTCAAAGAAAGAATATCCATTTAACAAAAAAGGATAACAGGAAACAGAATTACTCATGCACCAAGATTAGCATAAGCAACACCTTGAATTGCCATACTCTAGTGTACGATCGATTATTATTTAGGAGAACGAGAATGGTCATCGTAAGGCGTTGGTGCTGCTGCGGATACCGCGGGACTACGACCTTGTCCTTGAACTGGATTCGCTGGCCTCGCGTAGAAAGTTCATTGCGAAACTGGAGGCATTTCTGGCGGCCCATAAGAAGCACTTCACGTTGTCCCAAGTGAGCCGGGACATTATGCTTGCAAAAGCGGAAACGAAGGAACGCCGCCAGAAAAAACTCGAACAGGTTTGTTTCGTTCCTTTTGCATCCTTCGCACCAATCAATTCCTATTTCACCTTTTAAGGCTAGCAAGTTTGGTTCTTTTATTTTGCAAGAAAGTAAAGCAACGTTTTTCTAATCGAACTTTTTATTAACTGGAACTGTAAAATATTAACTAAATTTAACAAAGATTTCTTTGTAATTCCCTCATAAATATTATATTTCAGTAAATTACGTTTGAAAAGAAGAATTAATTCACGTTTTTTTTTTTAATTAGTTTGGCATTTACTGATAGAGTAAATGATTAGTACTAGTCTCACTGTAAGAGTAACAAATTATGGTCTCACTACTGGAAGGTTAAAAAAGTGTAAGAACAAGCGTTGTCACACTGCTTCTTTTCTACGTGCTAAAACCATATTTGTAATGTATCGTTTCCCGTTCCCGTTGCCTATGTAACATTCGTTTTTTTCCTCTCCTGCCAGTTTTTTAGGGAAGCTTACGCTTTGACGTTTGGTCTGAGACCCGGTGAAAGGCGACGACGATCCGAGGACAGCGACAGCGGTGAAGTAGTTACCGTGATGAGGACGTCGCTTTCTAAAAGCGAGTTCGCGAGCGCGCTCGGAATGCGGGCGGACGCGGTCTTCGTGAAGAAAATGTTTAATATCGTCGATAAGGACAGGGACGGACGTATTTCGTTCCAGGTAGAGGATGTTGAATTTTCTGCATGATATGATGCTTCGTCACGCCCCTTAATCATTATTTATTCATTTATTTATTTATTATTTTAAATGAAAAGTTTTTTAAACTTAGCTGCTTTATCCATTGAAAAGTAAAATTGAAGTCGACGATGAAGCGGGAAAAGTTAGTGGAAAGAATTCCAATCCATCTGTTTATATTTCAGGAATTTTTAGACACCGTTCTGTTATTCTCAAGAGGAAAAACCGAGGATAAACTCAGAATTATTTTCGACATGTGTGACAAGGATAGTAACGGTGTGATCGACAAGGAAGAGCTGTCAGAGATGCTCAGATCTTTGGTAGAAATTGCAAGAACAACCAGTTTATCGGACGATCATGTCACCGAATTGATCGACGGAATGTTCCAAGTATAATTACAGAATAACGTCATAAACTCTACATACATCTGTATCGCGAAATGTTGAAAACTGATTTTTTTCAGGACGCTGGTCTTGAGAGGAAGGATTACCTCACGTATAACGATTTCAAGCTAATGATGAAAGAGTACAAAGGCGATTTCGTGGCGATCGGTCTCGATTGCAAAGGCGCCAAGCAAAATTTCCTCGACACGTCAACGAACGTAGCTCGCATGACGAGTTTCCATATCGATCAGCTTCCGCCTGAGGACTCAAAGAGCTGGGTGCGGAAACAGTGGGATGCAGTTTCGACATTTCTCGAAGAAAACCGACAGAACATATTTTATCTGTTCGTTTTTTATGTCACAACAATTGCACTGTTCGTCGAGAGATTTATATGTAAATTTCAACAACCATTTCGTGCGCTTCATTTCGAAAGAATTGTGAAATGTAGATGAGTAAGAATTTTTTGTTTACCTTTAGATTACTCATTCATGGCTGAGCACACGGATTTGAGACACATTATGGGAGTTGGAATTGCTATAACTAGAGGATCAGCGGCAGCTTTGTCTTTTTGTTATAGTCTGCTGCTTTTGACCATGTCTAGGAATCTCTTGACTAAACTCAAAGAGTTTTCTATTCAACAATACATCCCTCTGGATTCACATATACAATTTCACAAAATTGCTGCTTGTACTGCGTTGTTTTTCTCTGTTTTACACACGGTGGGACATATGGTCAACTTTTACCACGTTTCTACTCAGCCACTGGCTCATCTGCGATGTCTCACTAGCGAACTTAGTTTCCCTAGTGATGCACGTTTGACTATATCTTTCTGGCTCTTTAGAACAGTGACAGGTTTAACTGGAATATTGCTATTCATTGTGATGACAATAATCTTCGTCTTCGCTCATCCGACTATTCGCCAAAAGGCGTACAAATTTTTTTGGTCCACGCACAGTTTGTACGTAGTACTGTACGCACTGTGTTTAATTCATGGCTTGGCACGTTTGACTGGTTCTCCGCGATTCTGGATCTTCTTCGTTGGTCCTGCCATCATTTATTCCCTTGATAAGGTACATTGAACCACTATACCTTTCGGATAATTGTGGTTTTCAGGTGTAAACTCACTATAGCATTGTTTCTTTTATTCTTACAAGTCATTTGTACGATATAATTATTACAATCTTTCAGGTAGTGAGTCTCAGAACCAAATACATGGCACTGGACATCATCGAGACAGAACTGTTACCATCAGACGTGATTAAAATCAAATTCTACCGTCCGCCAAATTTGAAATATTTGTCTGGACAATGGGTTCGTCTGTCGTGCACCGCGTTTAGGTCGAACGAGTTTCATTCGTTCACCCTGACGTCAGCACCGCACGAAAACTTCCTGTCGTGCCACATCAAAGCACAGGGACCGTGGACGTGGAAGCTACGCAACTACTTTGATCCCTGTAATTATAACCCGGAGGACGAGCACCCGAAAATAAGAATAGAGGGACCGTTTGGTGGTGGCAATCAAGACTGGTACAAGTTCGAGGTCGCTGTAATGGTTGGCGGTGGCATTGGCGTCACTCCCTACGCCTCCATGTTAAATGACCTGGTGTTCGGAACCTCTACGAACAGATACTCTGGGGTCGCTTGTAAGAAGGTAATTAGAAAGTGTTAGAAAAAAATAATTTTCTATGCAAATATATTCTGTTTTATTTTTTGACAAAACCGTGTTGGATCTTGATTGTACAGGTTTACTTCCTGTGGATCTGTCCGTCGCACAAGCATTTCGAGTGGTTCATCGACGTGCTCAGAGACGTCGAGAGGAAGGACGTCACGGACGTGTTAGAAATTCACATATTTATTACGCAATTCTTTCACAAGTTCGATTTACGTACTACCATGTTGGTAGGTCACGTACTCATTACGATTACATAACTATTTATACTATAAACGTAGATCAAACTGAACATTCCTTTACTGTTGCAGTATATTTGCGAGAACCACTTCCAGAGGCTATCGAAGAAAAGCATATTCACCGGGCTGAAAGCGATCAATCACTTTGGCCGGCCCGATATGACTTCGTTTTTAAAGTTTGTTCAGAAGAAACATAGCTATGTAAGCTTTAAAATCATCTCTATTCAGTGACCCAATTGTTTCCTAATCAGAATTAAATTTGAAGAATTTCTGCAAACCTGTTCCAAATGCATTTCAGGTTAGCAAAATAGGAGTATTTAGCTGTGGACCACGTCCCCTAACGAAAAGCGTGATGTCATCCTGCGACGAGGTGAACAAGGGTCGTCGTTTACCCTACTTCATTCACCACTTCGAGAACTTCGGCTAGTCTGATCAATTGTTAATCGCAAAAGAGAAAAGAAGAACGATGGACGCTATCGTGAATCTCGTGGAATTTAATCGAGTGTACATATTTATGCGCGTACGCGCATCCCTTATTTATAACGAGTATTATTATATTTCTTATTTATGATCAACGAAAAAGACGAATGAATATTTTTTTTCTTTCCAATTGAATTTCACGACACCAATGAAACGATATTAATATGTGATATGATATTGATGAGCTTGAACTGATTAAATCGAGTGAGAGAATTTTACCAGTCGTTACCTTGACACCCCTTTTTTAAATATTTTATCAGGAAAATTAGAAAAGAGATATTTTATTACAAATCACTGTTTATTCCCTTCCTTTCTCCATAGGAGTTCTAGGGCTAAACTTACAGTTTTATGTAAACTAAAACTTCTCGTATGTCATGGAACTTACGAACGATCAAAGAACAAGTATAAATAACGTTTATAGAGAAATCAACCATTGATAGTTCTACGTGAAGAGGATGGAAATGGATAGGACCAGTTGTTCTTCGTCGAGTCTTCGTTAGACCCATGCTGAAACTCTGAAGACTCATGTGAGGTGTACCCTCGGTTTATCACACCTTGCGTGTCCTCCTTGGTATCATGTCTGCTCTGCAACTTCGAAGACAATTGACTGAAAACAACCATAAAATACCTCCACACAATAGAACCAAAAATTCTACTCTAAATTCTCGAAAAAAATTAAGAACCTTATTATACGATCACCAAATGAATCTTCGATTTTTGGTAGTCTCCGTCTGATGTTTCTTGTATCGAAGCTCTCCTCAATGATCACATGCCTGTCGTACGGTGTATCATAATCAACCTCAAGTATCGTTGAAAACTGATGTGGAAAAATCATGTCGATTGCTGTTATCACCATTCCAGCGAACATGCATCCAATACCTAGAAGAATCCATACTTCCTGGACACTCAATTCTTCTGTTTATATAATCCTACAATATGCAGAGTGTTTAGAAAAAACATTAACACTTATATGAAGAACTTGTAGATGTGAATATCTTCTTTGCATGTGTTGGCAATGATGGTAAACACTTCCATATAAGTGTCAACATTTTTTTCAAGCATCCTGTATAATTAAAGAAGGGAACATTAACCAGACAATAGAACCAGCCAGTAATTCCAGCCTAAATTGAAAGCAAGAATGGAACCGTCTATGTGTGCTATGAGTGGTTCACAAGGTAAAAGTGCCCAGTAGACTAAATTCGTCAGCAGCATACAAAGGCCGGTGAAAATCATGCCGTATGCGCCGTACCTTGGCACCACTATTAATAATAGGTTCATCATGATCCAAGAGGCGAAAGACGTCCTAGAAAGAGCAATTAGTCAACGTAGGGGAAAAAAAAAGAAACAGAAAACATACGTCAGAAGAGTGAATGAATTAGGAGTGACTAAATGGCAAAGGTATTTCGTGGCATACCAGAGCATGAGCGACGCGTAATAGCCAGCTTGACGATACTTGCTTCCCCACGAAAAACCCTCTTGATGAAGACTAAAGTATTCTGCTAAAGAAACTATAGGAAACGGTGCTCCTTGATTCAATGCCTGTTTAAAGGCACTCGTCATCTCTCCTGTGCTCCTCCACCAGAATCTTTCATTATACTCTACGTCGTCCATTGGATGCTCGCTGCTTGGCAACACTTTACATCCGGATTAATGAGATTGTGACTTTGATTAGAAGGACAAGCTATTTTTCGACCAAAATCAGACAGTCATTCGAGGCAGATTTTGTACTCTATCGTCTTTATTCCTTTTTTTTAAACACATGTTGGAATAATTGAGAAAAAAATTCAAGCACTCTGTGATCGAAGAAGCAGCCTCGAATAGCATATTCATCTTGGCCAAAAAATAAACGATCACCAGTGAAAAAAGATTCGTTACAGCGACTCACGTCTATACGTGATGTTTATATGCATCAGACCAATGTATCCGCCGATTTCAGCGGCAGTTTTCTGTCCAGAGAATGCACTGTACGTGCTGACGATAGTCGCAGAACTTGTATGCCAAGAGGAGCCATACTGAGCCACTGTGTATGCATAAAGAAAAAGAAGTCACACATACGTGTGAATAAAGAAAAGTGGACCAAACAAACCTTGAATCGAGGCTCCAACGAAAAGGCTCAGGGTCACCGTGAGAAACGTGCTAAGTCTCTGTGAAGGACAAGAAATTGCCCGATAATGAATACATATCGATAATCCAGGAAACGAGCAAAGGAAATACCGACCTCCTTTCGTATCCCAGGAAATATGACCAAGAAAGCGGTGAAAATGGTACCGAATATCACGAACACGATCACAAGAGGAACATCTCCTGTGACAGGCGTTCGATTACTATAACTATACAACGTCGGTCCTCCGTCGATGCGGAACGCGTCGAACCATCCCTTCATCCTGTCGATGCAATCTTTGATGTCTCGACCCTGAGGGAACCGGCCAGTTCCGGTTCTCCTTGTAAACCACTTGACATCAGACTCTCAACCTGACCGTTCACCAATCGATCGTTAGAAAAAAAATTCCACACAGATGATATTTATATTTGAATAGTGTTAATTATACCTTAGGTAGCCACGCTCGACCATCAACGGCCCAAGGACGATTATTGTGAAACGAAGCGAACACCTGCGCCGTCAACATGGAAGGTTCGAAGGCAGCGCGAATACTAAGGCCCCCAGTAGGTTAACGGGTCTTCGAAAGTGATCTCCAGACATGGAGTAGAAGGGGCAAACAGCGGTCTCGAGAGGGGAGCATGAAAGAGAAAGACGGCACAGGTGGGGTTGGTTCTCCTTCGAGAGGAGAGAACGACGTTGAAACGACGGCGGAGGTGAGAAGAGAGGAAGGGACGCAAAAAGGTGTTCACGATCAGCTGAGCCAGGAAAACGGCCAGCTCCGACACGGGATGCCTCTGTCTGGTCGTTTTATTTCGGCGGATCGGCGATCGATGATCCCGGATGACGACACGAGACGTGACACGTGAGCGTGGATCGCGCGGCATGCCTAATGGCACGCGAGAGACTTCGACGCCTGCACAGACGGTGACGTTGCTCGGTTCCCGACGGATTTTTTCCTGCTTGATCACGCGTACCTGAAATAAAATTCGTCTTCGAATTCGGTTCGAAGAATTTTCTCGTTGTAATTTCAGGTATGTTGAATACCTTTGAGGACGGAGAAGTAAATTAGGAACGCTCTTTGATGAGGTAAAGATGGACAATAGGGAGAATACCTGGTGATTAAGGACTTTACTGCAAGGGTCTTGAATGATCTTTGCAGTGAAAGGTTTTGGATCATTGCTCCTTTTCCAGTTTTGTCCATTTCTACTCCAAATTAGAACAGTTGTTCAAAAGTTCCTCCTTCTGCAAATATATAGATTCTTTTATTTTTTATAACTCTTTAATAAATCATTTTCGATCATGGGTTCATCTGATCTCTTCATCTATTTCACCTTCTGAAATACACTGTATCAACTTGGTACTCATTTATTGAACCACTCTGTATATACGAGTTCATCATCCTCAAAGGGTTAATTGCATCGAAGTTCGAAAAATTGTAGGGGGAATTTGATCGCGAAGTTACATTAGAAGGGAACAGGGTAGATCTTCGATGATATTCAAAGAAGATCTCATAAATAAACGGTGAACTATAAAAATTGTAAAGTGGAGTGGAAGAGAGACTGGAGCTTTAATTAGCTTCGATGAGTTTCTTCTGGTAATTTAAGGTATGTTAATTTATTCGAAATGTAAAGAACCGGGCGGTAAAAAGTGTTCAGTGGATTGAGATATTCGAACAAGAAACATAGAACGTGTAATTGAGTTTCAGAAGTAGTCGAGAAGCTGGTAGATTGAGAATGATCGATCCAGGCTCTTCTGTGCTTCAATTAAATGAGATTTACATGCTTCAATTAGATCAGGGTATGATAATTACTTCACGATTATAAAAAAAAGAAAAAAAAACGGAAAGGATGAATAGTGTTGCGCATATGTAATGTATAATTGGATTTCAAAAGCAGTTAGAGTTAAAAAGCATTGATTAGAAGTCAAACTCGATCCAGTTATTAAAGGGAAACGTTCTAAAACTGTATTCTCATTAACATACAGAAACCTTCATCTACCAAACCTCGACCAATTTACTTTCCCTATTTCAGGCTCATCTATAAACTTCAAACTTTTCAAATTTATTCAGACATCGTTCTTCATTTTTCTTAAAAACTCCAGGATATCAATATTTAGTGACCTAACAAAAAAAAAAGTTAATTAATTCATTACACCGGTTACATTTCAATCTCCCCATACTCCCCGCAATTGTACAGCATAATCAAGCTACAGAGAGGCATCGAAACCTACAAACTCCCCTACCAAACTCTCACCTGACTCACATCCTCCGTTCCACAATAAAACCAACGGACGAATGCTGGTCAACGCAGTTACTGGAACGTAAAATCCCGGATACGAGTCGCCGCTTTTCCATTCACGCGTCCGCGATGGCCAGGTGTCCGCTCAAAGCCGCCACAAGGTGAGGATCGCGCGAGTATTGCACACGGGGAGCATCCGGTACCGGAAGCAGCACCACCGCGCCATCGTGAGCGTACGCGATACCGAGGTATGCGTCCAGGCTGGTCCATAGTGCCGGCAATAACTCGGGTGCTATTTCAGGAGGTCTAATTCGAGCCGGGTGACGGTAAGCTTTTAACGGCAGGCGCTGCTGCTAGCATCATCCACCGTCGCCAGTGCCACCACCACCACCTATGGCACCACCACCACTGTCGTCGACGATAACCACCGGAACGAAGAGTCTGGTGGCAGAGAGGCTGTTGCTCGCGCAGTCTCAGCAACGCGTAGGCCCCCAATACACCGACACTGCTCCTCTGACCCTTCAAGGTAAACCGTATCTCTCTTTCTCCTTTTTCGCATTCGATCACTTGATTAAACTTCATTGTTACGGGAATTGTTCAATTGTAACGGGTGTGGTAACGATTTTTTTTAGAGCTTTCCTGAAATACGTTATATTGAAGTAGAATAATTTGATTCAAAAGAATAATTGTGCAATGTAATTTATTAATTATTGAACGATTGTTTTGAAAGTAATATTTTGTACGTGACATAACCTCGACAGTGAATACATTCTTGCAATAGGGTATGGAACATTCTTGATTATTCCTTGTAATTGAACCAGTATCAATTGTTCGAGTAATTTATTAGTTATGATATTTTCTAAGTGACATAACCTCGACAGCGAATACATTGTTGCAATCGGGTTGGAAAATTCTCGATTACTCGTAGCAATTGAGCTAATATCGATTGATCGAATTTCATCAGTTATGTTTTAACTCTACAATGGTGCGTGGTTTGTTGACAGAATGATTGATATTGTGGTTATGTATATTTTCTGTACGGAGAACTGATCGGTCGTCGAACGCGTTTATCGAAAGTAAGACAACGATATGTGGAAATTAGTGAGATTGAAAATAGTTAAAACACGGAAGAGGAACTGGTAAATCGCGCAGCCATCGTGTGCACCGACGATTGACGCGTGTTGGACGTTCGCCCTCTCCTTCTCTCTCTCTCTCTCTCTTTCTCGATTCATCGTTCGCGACACACGTCGCCAAAATCGGCTAGCTTCGTGCAACAAACCGTCCGTTTGGCAAACGTCCACGCGTCGCGGCCGATCGAATTTTTCGGCATGTATCGTCACGGAAGGTCGCGGTATATCCGTGTATTTTCGGTGAAAAGATACGTTCGACGGTTTGCGTGGAAGGTTGAAGGTGCTTTCACGTCGGAGAGTACGTCGTTTCGGTGAAACTCGCCCAGAGGACTATTTATAAAAGCGCGGCCTCGTGGCAGCGCGCGCTTGCCTATCATGGTCGTCCGCGTGCAAAGCAAACTGACCGGAACTTTCGCCCGCTTTCTCACCCTCGATAAACGCGCGCGAATGATGCTGCTTCGAAGAGTTTAGAAGATAGTTGCTGTGTAACGTTCTTCCTGCTAGCCGAGTCGTTGACACCGCTTCTTCTTCGTGTTCTTCTTCTTCTTCTAACGTTATGCACGCGTAGGAATGCTGAGACGTTCAGTAGGCAACAAGTAGGAGGCTCTGTGTGTGGGTTTCTCGTTATTTGTGAAATTATATTCCGTTTCTTATAAACTGTGACGTATATCTATTATTTTAACACGATATTTCATCTTTCACACATTCTTTCCGCTATTTATCCGGCGATCTCTTTAACCGGTACTTCAGTCTGATGAATTTTTCTGACATTTTCAAAATTTGAAATTCTTATTTTCTATTTGCGTTGTTTCGGAACCATAAACCACTGAAATCACATAGATAGATCGGAGGATAAGAGGAATTTGAAGGTGATAAGATGAGATAAATTAAATCTCTCTGATACAATTTACAAAAATAACCATAAAAATTACGACGTTGGGTTTGTCAGTGCGCACCAATCAAATCGCGTTATGCGCATTTCACATTATCGCAACGTAAATCGACGCAACGCGAAATCATTTTTCTCTTTGATTTTCGACTTAAACCACTTTCATAATCACATATGATTAATGCCTTGTGAAAAATTGAAATAGAAAACACGAAACTTTCAAATGTCTGTTAAGTATATCCTCGCATGGCCCACATTTGTTGAAAGTACACATTACACTTAACTACCGATATTTTCACAGAATCTATAGATAGACGTTTGTCATAGTAGCATAGGAGGCACGGAAACTCGTTCTAGTTAGGTATGTTCTTTAAATACCCTTTTATGAACACGTTCAACGAACCTTTGTCAATCTGCTTTCTTCGTTATTCTAAGCATACGGCATTTTTACGGATGCGATCAGAACAATGTTGCAATAATGCAGGAATACACGCGATCTCGGGTGAGCAACATGATTGCGCAACGCTCGCGGAAACATTTTATTATGGTACATACACGAACCAACAACCGGGATGTTTGTTTTAGCGCTGCTTCCAAAAAGTTTCGCCAGTCGACGTTGATACGCGAATGAGTGAGCAGCGAAACATTTTTTACTAGGACCATTAAGGTGCTTGTGTATGTACGTATCATTACTACGCATTTTTTTCTTTTAGAATTCTGCTTTTTACTAATTGTGCAAAGTATTTTGTACTATTTTCTAACCTTGAATTTCACGCTTTTTTATTATTTTTACAGGTTCATTTGTCTCAGTTAATTAGATATTCCACTAATATCTTGAAATTAATATTGGAAAATTATATTTAATACACTTACGTTGGACTAATCTACGTATGAATCGAGAAAGTTTGAGTTCTACTCAAAAGAATAATTCATCACTGTAAATTACAATCACTCGTCCATTTTTTTTTAAACCTTCATATATTCCATTCAGGTATTCGTATCTACAGAATCTTTTTGTTCTAAAAATATTTTCTAACATCTAATCACTGTACTTCATGAGTTGTATTATACTTAGATGAATATAACACATGTTTTAATTATCTCCATGCATCAAAAGCGTTTACAAAGTCAATTTTTATTAATAATATTCTTATCAGAACGTCTTGAATGTTCTTTCAACATCCATCTATTTTTTTAAAACTTTGATCAGTGATTCTTTCTATTAACTTCAACATTTTTTATTAACAAAATTTCTTCGTAATAACCTTTTCACTTTACTTTATACATTTAATAAATTCAGTATCACAAATATAAATAATTTTCCAACCTCGAATCACCGTGTTCAAAAATTCTCGCCGACCTAGGTGTTGCGTTGCAATTTTCCTACTGAAGTAAATAAAATTTCCCGTGGAAATTTCGATTTTCCGATTCTCATGCAAACAAGCACGACTCATCGATGAGCAATTCCATGCGTGAGCAGACCCGCCGGTGTTGTCCCAGAAAACAATTGAACGTGTCGTATAATTCACTATTCTAAGTATCGGTGTATTGTATCGGGAGCGTGGCAGGCGTAGCTTCGCATAGAATCCGAGGGACTTCCTAATTTCCGTATGCGCGAAAACGGGTCAAAGTTATTTTCGCGCGAGGCCTGCCGTGTCCGAAACAGCCGCCAACGTTCTCCTCTAACCATCGAGAAATGCACCAGGCTAGACCTAGAGTCGGTCATTTCACGTTCTGTACTCGATGGCGATCACACGGCGGATTGTTCGCGGAAATCTTGAGAACGCGTTGGTTAATCGCGGAGATAAACGAATCGTCACGTGGAAGTGGCTCAATGTCGCGATTAAATGCGAACTGGCGAACTTCAAGTGACGAATTCTAAAACGAGAGAGAACGAGAGAAAGAACAACGAAGGGAAAATTAATCGGGGAAATAATGAACGAAGATTTCGAGTAAAAATGGAGCAGCAACGTTGAACAAGTTGTTAGAAAAAGAAACACCGAAGTGACGAAGGAAAATTTGACGATCACGTTAATCTTGAAAAGAAAGGATCAAAGGATAAAGAGTGACGAATTATTCTTATCGAGCGAGAGAAACGAATTTTTTTACCTTCAGCAGGTAAAAAGTGTTGACGATTTAATTTTCTCGATTAAACAGATACCGTTAATCGGGAAATTGAGGAACGAATTTTCGACCTTCGAGTGGTGAACACTGACGAATTCTTTTTTTTAAATCAAACAAACGAGAATGTACGATTGAAAATAGCTTGTTACCTCTATCGTGTAATAGAATGTGAAAGGTAAAAAGCTGTAGATTCTTTTTTAAACTTGGAGGAAGATCGAAGAGGAACGGTAAGAGGGAGGATATTCCCGATGTTTGTGTAAAATTCGTTTATTTCTCTTCTATTTTACATTCGCGCAAACGTGCGGTATATTGTCGATAATCGACGTTAAAGAAAAACGATGTTTTCTTTGGGTTCCAGGCGGCCAGTCGAAGATCCAGAGGATCAAAATGTCGGAGGCGGAAGGTGAGGTCTTCTTTACGAGCTGGCGTCACGATATTCTTTGAATATCGCTACACTATCCTGCCTAGGATTATTCGAGTTATCGTAGATAGATAATGTGAACCGGGCAATGCGATTGGTGGACGGGGGAGCTCAGGGAAAAATGTACGACGAGAAGGACGTGCAAAAACAAAATCATTATCTCTCCATTATTATTTTTTTCTATCTGAAAACGTAACATCATTAACGATATCTATATTTTTTTTCACTCTCTCTCTCTCTTCTTTCATTCTCAGATTCTTCATTGTTTTCTGTCATCATGAAAAATTAAAGGACACTCTGTTTGCACGTGGCTAACTAAAAAGCACAATTAAAAATGAGGAGGTTGAATAATCAAAGTTTGCGTACATCTTTTCTGCGGTTGTAACCAATTTGCTGTGTTCTCTTGCTACGACTCATCCGTGTGGCGTATAGAAACAAATACATCATAAAAAAAGAAACGATTCTTTTGACTAAAACTGATTTAATTAAACGACCGGTATAATTGGTATACCCTACATTCGAAAAAAAAAAAAAAGAAAAAAGCGTAAGAACGGTCGAGAACGCGACGCATCTATCATTAGAACGCTTTCGTTTTGTAAAACATCATCTGGGTAACATCTTTCTTTGGCGTTAGAATTAATAAGAAAGAAATGAAACGCTTTAATATTCATTTTATTGTAACGTTTATATTTATATACGTAATGTATAAATATATTCTTCACACAGGCTGATCCGTAACTCCAAAAAATCTGAAACATAAATTTTGAAACACACAAAAATTAAATTATTCAATTTTCAAATGTTAAAGCAACTTATGGATCATCCTGTAGTTCTCAATAATTTTCTATAATACATCACTTATATTTCATTCGTCCTACTGCTATTTCCCCTTAATACAGCCACTATTCTTGCAGATATTCGAGCCGCCGTTGTGGAGAACCATGATTTCCAGAATATCATCGAATCAGATAGCAGACGATCCAGTTCTGTGGATTATTTAGACACGTACGAGGACATCCCGAAGGAGACCGTGAAAGAATTCCCAGAAGAGACGAAGGAGGAGCTGTACCAAGAGGAAAAGGAGAAAGAGGCGTATGTGGAGAACGAGAGGAAGTCGATCGTGTTAGAGAGGAAAGAGGCCAAGCAAGCAGGTTCGTGATGCACGGTAATTCGAGGATAGATGGATCACCTGTCTCGCGTCGAACGAATCTAGCTCAACATTCCGCGGTGTTAATTGCGTGTAAACTGAAACGCGAGGCGATTTTGAGGATCGTTAGATGGTACTCGATTTAGGTAGCCTGTACCAACAACCCAATTTCGACTTAAACCAAGTTAATGCTGGTTGGTACGGTTCAGGGGCTGGTACTGTCTGAACGTGTATCTAAATCAGCCTGACTTTGTTTTAAACGCTATTTCAACACACGTTTCGAGGATGTATTTAGCGAAATTAGGACTTGTGGTATTGTATACTACGCTAGTTGACTTTTGACGAATTTGTGAACTTGAATGAAGTAATTTCAAGACGTTACTGAATATTAAGAATTGATTTAATCAAGTGAAGATTTCTCATATTTTACGCTACAGTTAGGAACTGACTGAACGAATTCTGGAGGATAGAGATGTACAATTGTGTTCAGGGAAACGAGGATTTCTGGTGGTATCTTACGTTAGTTACTGTAGAAAATAGAATGTGTAAATCGACTTAACGAACACGTGACACGGATTGATAGTCATTATGAATGTATATTTAGCGGGATGATTCAGTTCTAAGTTATCAATCAAGAAGGTACACAACTGATGTCATCGATAGAATCTATAAAAAATCATTATCGATGTAACGATGAAGAGGTTGATCCATCTGGCTCCTCACCAAAAAAAAAAA
The DNA here is from genome assembly GCF_001263275.1 of Habropoda laboriosa. Classification (NCBI taxonomy): domain Eukaryota; kingdom Metazoa; phylum Arthropoda; class Insecta; order Hymenoptera; family Apidae; genus Habropoda; species Habropoda laboriosa. The sequence goes on along the minus strand of NW_017100209.1, from coordinate 1,486,516 downwards.
AACAAAAAAAACACCAAGCAAACCACGCACGATACACAATTAAGAAACTATCTCTCGTTGAAAAGCCTTGGTAAAAAGAAAAAGAGAAAATAAAAAGACGGAAAAGTGGACCATCGACGTTCGAATTAGCCCGACGAGGCCGGCGCCGATCTCTCGTCTCGCGGCGTCGTTCACGATTCGTCAGGCTCTCTCTCTTTCTGGTGGGCAGCCCCGCGAGGCGTTGAACGAGCGACCGAAAATAAATCCCCGCGGAGAATCCCCGTGGCTTTTAAATAAAGCGAGCGCGAGACTGCCGGTCAAGCGAGCCTCCTGCTCGCGAGTACGCGCGTTTCACGCGTTCCACGCTTCTTCTCGAACCAGGCTCCTCCTCTTGTTCCGCTCTCTGTGAAAAATAGAAAAACTAAGAACGAAACTTCCACTGAAGAAGAGAAAAAAACTAGACCCTTCTCCTTTAAAAAATAGAAAAAAAATTGAACTTCCACCCCACTTTCACAAAACAAAAAATCTAACAAAAAGATAGATCCATCTTCTCGTCTCTCTTTTTCCCTTTTTCTCATCTCCCCTGAAAAATAGGAAAACAAAAAACGAAACTTCCACTGAAGAAGAGAAAAACAATAGACCCTTCTCCTTTAAAACATAGAAAAAAAGTAAATCTTCCACACTGTACTCTCCCACTAGAATAGGAAAATAGAATAAGAAGATATAGATCCTTCTTCTCATCTTTTCTCTCGTCTTCCCTTCTTCTCATCTTTTCTCTCGTCTTCCTTTCTTCTCTTCCAAACAATCGAAAATCAAAAATTCCACTCTCTGCTTGCAAATCGTGGAGAAAAACGGTTGAATAAAAAAATAGAGTAGCTCGTGAGCCGTCTCAGGTCGTCAGGGTTCAAGCCCCGTCTCGTGTCGTTTCTTTTTCAGCGGGTTCGAGAACGGTGCCCGCCGACGACGACGACGGCGGCGGCGTCGCGAGACGAGAGGAGAGCGCCACGAGAATAGGGGACACGACGACCGCGACGACAGCCACGAGCGCGACGTCAACGAGCACCGCGACAGGTACCAGCATCGATGGACGGAACGAGAACCCGCCAGTCGGTGAGTGGAATTCATTGCCGCTACTGGTAGAACGTCTACGCGCGGCGCTCGAGCTCTCCATAGGGGGTCGTCGCGACGACGAGCCGCCAGCGTTGCCCGAGGACTCTGGCGTCGACTCCGAGGAGGACTTCCGGATACGCAGTTCCATGGAAGAGGCTCTTGGCAACAGCAAGGAGCCTGATCTGAAGAAAGACCTGAAATTCCTGGAGGATCTTCTACTGTCGGATATTCAGACAGCATTGTCGCGTCTTCGTGAAACGTTGGAGAGGATCGACGTGGCTGCTCTAGCTAAACACGGTGCTGCATCTGATCCTACAAGTAAATTGCAGTTATTGAAACTAGTGTCGAGTTTATTGTCAAGGCTACAGGTGCCGGAGGAAACAGTTGTGAAGATACCAGTGCTACCATCGACTTCTTTGAGCAGAAGACGAAGAGGAACCAGGCATACAATTGGTGTTTCCACGGAGGAATTGGCTAAAGCTAGGAAATGGCTGGAGGAGACCAATAGTCTACCATTGGAGGAACCTGTTGCGCCTATTGTGAAGGAGCAGAGTGTAACTGGACATAGTGTGACTGTGGAGAAGAAACCGGAGGAAGTTCGTGATAAGTGCACGAAGGACGCGATTAATCAACGTCAACTGTTGGAGGACAAGAATAAGGAGATCAGGGAGAGCTGCGTGTTTCGCGGGATCCAACAAGTGGATGGTATTGATGGTAACTCGAGCGGCGGTGAGTCGAGTATGTACCAGGCTCAGTACAGAGCTAACAGTTACCAGGATAAAGAGAATAATATAGAAGATAGTGAAGAGAGGAGTCGTGTGAGTAAATTGGCTGCTGCTTTGAGGCAACGTGCAGAATTAGCAGCTTCTAATGCAGCAAAATACGGGACTAGTAATAAGTTCAGTGCTAAGAAATCAAAAATCAAACGTGCCAATACCATTGATATACCTAGTTACTTAAAATTACAAGCAGAGAGTCTTGGTCACGAGACAACAGGTTGTGTGTCTCTGAGGAAACCAATTAACGTTGGAGACAAATCCTTTAATTCAATTAACGTTACAGTGCCTAGTTTTCAGCCTAAGACAGAGAACGACAGAAAGTTCCTAGCTCTGATTAACAGAAACAACGAGGCACCTGTGGTCGCACCTGTAGCTCCCTTCAAAGTCTTCGGAAACACCAGAACCATGGATATGTCAGCGTTGACCAACGAAAATTGGAACAGCAGGTTCTCCAATATCAAAACCACCTTCGACAAGCCGTCAGTGGCTGAGGAAAGGGAGAGCAGATCTTCTTTAAAGGCTCGTGCCAATAAAATGTTTCCAGGTGTATCTCAAACTCAAGTCTATTCCAATTCTAGTCAGAATTATGCACCTCAGTTAGCTAAAATGGACACTTCTACAGGCTTCCGACATGCACCTTCGTCTCCTTTTCGTAAGATAGAAAAATCCTCACCGGGATCACCTTCGAAACTACCTCCGTCGTATCACTGGCCTAGGAACGCTCCAGTCCCGACTAACACGCTGAAAGAGAAGGCGAGAAAGATGTTCGACAGGGAGAACGCGCCGCCGTCCTCGAAATCCTCCAGAGCTGATCTGGAGAAGCCTAGTTTTCCACGGCCACCGTGGATCGAGCACGAGCGAAACGAGAACAGAGCCAATGGCACGGTCACGGAGAATGGAAAACTGGATTATCGGTCGTTCTGCAAGCAATTCGCGCCATTTGTTGGCAAATCCCCCGTGATGGAGTCGAAGAAATTGGAGGAACAACGTCAACGAGAATTCGCTCAGAAGGAAATGTTTCCTGGAGTGGTGGACGGCAAGATATCCTTCAAAATGATCCCAGATAAACGTATTCTAACCCATCAGTTTCCTCCCGTAGAACGTAGAGAGCCGAAGGAAAAGTTTGAACCTGTTAAAAGTGGAAAAGAACGTGTATACGGTGAGAATAGTTTCCCCGATGCTACTTTGAGAGGAAGTTCTTCTGTGGCTGTTCAAACTGGGATGAACGAGGAGCAGGATGAGGGGAGATCCTTCAGAGTGGGGCCTAAGATCTCCAAGGGTCAGAATTTGGTTTATAATAATGCTTCTGTGCAAACTTCTGATTTAGATAGACCATCTATAAGTGACACAGAGACTGGAAAACAGTGGAGACATTCTTCTGACTCTGAGACTCATCAAAGAATCGTTCTGGATCATAATCAGAATTACCATACTGTGTCTAGTGATTCTGAGTTTAACAGTCCTGTAGTGGTCCCTGAAACACGTCCAGCCTCTGGTGAACAAGATTTTATTTTCCAGAAACAGGCTGGAAATCCTATAAAGAATTATCAGGCTGAGGATAATCAAGATTACTCTTCTTCCTTCGTTTCACCTGCTTTGTCTAATTACAACCAGTCAGACGAAGTATCGGATACAGTGGAACAAAAGACGACAGATTGGCCTGTAGAAAGTTCCACTCTACCAGATGACGAGAATATTCAAAATCAAGACATCAGTCCTGAAGTTGGAGTGGTTACAAGATACACCTGTGCCATTGCAACAGTTGCATCGTCAGTGGACAGTCCTGAACCACGTTCTGAAGAGGTTCCAGTGGATTCTAGAGCTTCCTCCTCTCCTTCACCTTCACAGTGGTCATGGTCCAGATCTAGACCACCGACTAACGAGACTGTGACCTCAGAGGATGAGATTCGTCGACACAATCTGTTGCAACAGAGCTTAGTGCGTCGTCTACAGAATGAAATCACCACTCTGAACGATCAGCCTAATTATCAACCATCTAACTTTGGACAACACCTGACTGTCAGTCAGAGCCAACCTAAAAGCCTAAGTCCAACTTCTAGTTATTCTCCTCAGCAACATAGTCAACCTGTGAATACTACCCAGACTCATCAACAATCCATTTTAAGCCATCAGAAACAGAGTTACAAGCAACCTGTAAACGTAGTTCAACCTCGCCAGAACTTCAATCAACCCACGAGCAACGTTCATCAGCAACAGAGTTACAATCAACCTGCGAGCCTAAGTCCAACTTCTAGTTATTCTCCTCAGCAACATAGTCAACCTGTGAATACTACCCAGATTCATCAACAATCCATTTTAAGCCATCAGAAACAGAGTTACAAGCAACCTGTAAACGTAGTTCAACCACGCCAGAACTTCAATCAACCCATGAGCAACGTTCATCAGCAACAGAGTTACAATCAACCTGCAAACTTCGACCAACCAACGAGTTCTCAAGCATCAAGTAGATTCGCCAAGTTCCTAGCTCCTGTTCCTCAAAAGAAGCCAGAGCAAACCAGAGCAAGCTCTCCAAGTCCGGTAGCGGTAAACAGAGTGATTGCCCTGAGAGAAGCCTACGAACAGTCGCCCAACTCTCCACCGAAAGCAATTCAAAAGGAACGTTCTCCAATTCCAAACGGTGTCACTCCAATCGACTCCAGTGATGAGTATCTAGTCTCTTGTGCTAACAAACCCTCTAGATCCATAGTACTTTCAAAATCAGAGTCCTGGCATCAATTGGCTATCTCTAACAGTTATCCTAGAGCTCCTAAGGTAAATGTTCCAGTGTCAACATCAGCTCAAGGTTCTCATCCGAAGCCTCCAAAACCGAGATCCCCATCTTCACAAAAATTGAGATCCAAGCAGTTCGAGGCCTCCTCCATGGCAGACAGTGTGAAAAAGATGGAGGATAAAATCAGACAGTACTTCGACCATCCTGCAGAACCTATGGAGCATAAGGATACTTCAAAACACAGAAGATCTCCCAGATTTGCAGCTAAAGGAATGGTTGGACTGTCTCGTAGCCGCACTATGCCTGGCATAACCGATGAGAAACTACGTCTTCTGGTACCAGCTCCTCAACAAACGCCTCTGTTGAACGTGAACACCGCCGACGTCGACAAAGTGTTCGACGACCTGTTCGAGGAAACCACGAGGACCGATACGCAATAAATATGTTGATCGATCCGATCGTCGTCTTCCTTGTCTATTTTAACGCGGCGTGTAACCAGCCCGCGATATTGGATTTTCTTCTTGGTCCAGCCGGAGGAACTGTGAACCCCGACGACGATCCACGATTTCTGGTCGTCGAAATTGTTTTGTTGGACGAGAGAAGCCTCTAGTACCGTGTTCTAAATCGAAACCGTATATCGTTAATACGAGTAATTTGTATAGTTGACGGAATGTCTCTCTCTTTTCTTTTGAAGGAAAAAAAATTCAGAAGTAGAAAAGTGAAAGGCAGTGAAGTCTGAGTGAGGTGAATAATAATAATAGTAATAAATAAAAACAAAAAAAATAGTAAAGCTTGAAAAATTGACAAATAAAAATAATAATAATGAGAGAAGCTCGAGAGGCAGTGAATCTGCCAAAGTGGATCTACAAGTGGATAGAGAAGATCGAGGCAAAAGTTGAAAGTCGTTCGTCTAGAGGGGACAAGACTGAATGCTAAAACTGATGATTGTTGAAAAAAAGGGGGCGAGTTCTCTCTGTTGTTCGTTTCACACGAAGAAACGCCCTGAAAAGCTTGTGCTTTTCACACTCTTGTTTCTTTTTCTTTTCTTCTTCTTCTTCTTCTTTCTTTTCTTGTTTCTTCTTTCTTTCTTTTTTTTGTTCTTCTTCTCTTAATAAGCCTCGAGTCGCGGTCTCTGCCGCGCGAACACGTTTTGCGGACGGACGTTCAGAGTCGCTAGAAGGTCGTGCCAAAGCCCGAATAAAGCAGTGAGTCACAGCCCTTCTTTGTTGATCCTTTTTTGCCGCGCAGTAGCGTGTAGCTTGCACCAGAGCCGGACTGTGCACGAAAGTTTGAAGAGTAGCATATATTAGTACATACTACATCCTAGGCGCAGTGGAGACGCAGAGGGGGACGTTGTCTGAGTGTTCAGCCACGACGGTTTTACTTCCTTTGAGAGATTCGAGACACGCTTTCTTTTACTTTCTTTGTTTGTTTAATATTAGGTGCTGGCAGCAGCGGCCGCGGCGCTGTTATTGTGTTGCTGTTTCACTTGCGGTAATTGGAATGATTTCAGTCACCGGATGATTCATACTGTAATTTATGAAATGTCATTTTTATTTGGCTCAGATAACGAAACACCAGTTGTTCAATTCT
>NW_017100209.1:1479339-1480288 GCF_001263275.1 Habropoda laboriosa | reverse complement strand
AGATTGATTTATAGGTTAAAAGTGCTTCGAGACGGATTTAATTTGAAGGGTCCAAAGATGGAAATTTTATTAATTCGAAATAAATATTTATCAACCTGGTAGAATTTAATTTTGCAAGGAGCAACATTTATGTAATAACCAAATTCGGACACTTGGACAATGTCCCCGCGCCAAACAGGCGACACACACATAACCAGAAGCTGTTTGAAACTAATGAATCTAATTACAATATTGGCAAAACAAACCGATTGAAATTCGTCCAAAAGGATCCTCGATTTACGTTTAGATAACCACAAACAGTTTCAAAATTTGCAAAATCCGAGGGGAGAAAGATTGAAAGTCTGAAAACTCTAATCTTTGCGCACGATTTATATTCTGTACCCGACGCTTGGATTCTTGGCGGAAATGGAGAATAATGTCGCGTTGATTATCGCGTTAACAGACCGCAGAATCGTTAGGGATTACCACCTTGCGATTGAAATTCATTCTATTAACAGCTCATGGTCCCACTTGCTTTCCTATCTCACTTACTAATACGATCGATACAGATCGATTTAGATAGAAAATTATACAGTGTGAAGTTCGACGAATTCTCTATGTGAATGAAAACGGGCAAAGTTCTACGCCGTGTTTCCGCTCAAAATAGACTCGTCTGCACGACGAAGTAGGATGTCAAGGCTGACTGTAAAGGACTTGAGATGGAATCGTGAAAAGGGCTGACAAAAATTGTGGAACTAATGCAAAACACAAACGAGATACATTGACGATAAAATATCATCAACTGAAACATGCAAAAGTTCGAAATAGAATTATTCGAAAATTTTAGGTTAGTCTTTTTTTATTTTTGTAAACAACATTCTGCATTTTCTTTTTGTTTTTTAAAAATATAAAAAAGGGCTGACAAAAAAAACTAATATAAAGCACTAAAATACTAACTTCGAGACATTAT